>NC_041382.1:471754272-471754602 GCF_002162155.2 Triticum dicoccoides | reverse complement strand
CAGTGCTCGCCTAAGTGTTTAAAAATCCTACCGAGTGGTGAGCCAGACTCCCACTCGGAGGCTTAGCTGCAGCCCAGTGCTCGCCTAAGTGTTTAAAAATCCTACCGAGTGGAGAGCAAACCTCCCACTCGGAGGCTTAGCTGCAGCCCAGTGCTCGCCTAAGTGTTTAAAAATCCTACCGAGTGGAGAGCAAACCTCCCACTCGGAGGCTTAGCTGCAGCCCAGTGCTCGCCAAAGTATTTAAAAATCCTACCGAGTGGTGAGCAGACCTCCCACTCGGGGGGCTTAGATGCAGTCCAGTACTCGCCTAAGTTTGAAAAAATCCTACCG
>NC_041382.1:471736881-471753951 GCF_002162155.2 Triticum dicoccoides | reverse complement strand
CGAGTGGTGAGAAGACCTCCCACTCGGGGGGCTTAGCTGCAGTCCAGTACTCGCCTAAGTTTGAAAAAATCCTACCAAGTGGGGAGCAGACCTTCCACTCGGGGGCTTAGCTGCAGTCCAGTACTCGCCTAAGTTTGTAAAAATCCTACCGAGTGGAGAGCAGACCTCCCACTCGGGGGCTTAGCTGCAGTCCAGTACTCGCCTAAGTTTGAAAAAATCCTACCGAGTGGAGAGCAGACCTCCCACTCGGGGGCTTAGCTGTAGTCCAGTACTCGCCTAAGTTTTTAAAATCCTACCGAGTGGAGAGCAGACCTTCCACTCAGAGGCTTAGCAGCAGCCCAGTGCTCGCCTAAGTACGGAACACATCCCAATCCGCAAGGACGACGAGGTGCAAATCGACTGCTACCTTCTCCTTCGGAGTTGCACCATAAATACAAAGTTATTTCGAGTGAAGAACAAGTTCCACTCGACAGATAATTCATGAAGATATTCAATGATAAATCAAGTTCAGATAAGATCCAAAGGTTCTAGACCACAGATCAAAGTACTCGAGCCTCCAGCTCGACAGAGTTTAACGGTTACAAAATCCACTCGGCATTCCGAGGCAAATTTGAAGTGAAGCATAAAAGTTTTTATTCCTCATGCGGAGGACTGGAAGGGGCGACGAACTCGTCCAAGTCGACCCCGTCTGCAATGGGAGTGGCAGCAGCAATGAAAGTCTCCATGAAGTCTTGAAAGTTGTGCTTCCTGGTATTGGCAACTTGGATAGCGGCCAACTTTTCTTCTCGCGCCTCCTTGCAGTGGACGCGGACCAGAGATAGAGCGACGTCAGCGCCACATCTAGCAGAAGATTTCTTCCATTCTGCCACTCGACCTGGGACTTCATTCAGTCGAGTCGTCAGGGACTCGAGGTCATTCTGAAGCGTCGTCCTAGGCCAGAGCGACGTGTCGATCCGTGACATTGCAACCTTCAACCGAGCAAGATAGTCAACAACGCCGGCAACACGAGATTCCAGTCGGAGCACGTTCATAGCAGCCCCGTCCTTCACTAGAGAATTGATGGGGTCCAACTCTGTCTCCACTCGACTGGTCTCCTCTTCGAAGTTCTGGCAGAATTCTGTAAACACAATTCAAGGATAAGTCAGTGGCTCTATGCAGATTTGGTAACTGCAAGTCAGTCGGGCCAGAGTAATTACCCTCGAGCATGATGAACAGCTTCTTGGCGAGTCCACCGAGATAAGCCTCCAGATCGTTCCTCTTCCCCGCCAGTTCAATTGCCTTGTCATTCAGAGCTATATTGCCATTCTTCAGACAGCTGACCTCTCAATTAGCCGCGTCGAGAGCAGTTTTCAGCCTGGAGTTTTCCTTTTCAAGAGTACCGACTGAAGCTAGTTTTTCTTCAGCAAGCTTCGTTTTGTTCAGGGCCTCCTTCTGCACTTCGGCAAGGTCTTGATCCTTCTTCTTCAGAGCCTCCTCCATTTTGTCTGCGAAACAGCAAGTGAGATCAACATCGAGGACGGCCAGAAAGAAAGGATAGTCGACAAAAGCTCACCAGCCATACCTTTTGCTTTGTCCCTCGCCTTCTGCAAGTTCTCCTGAGCAAGCTTCAAGTCAAGGTTCAGCTGGATCTGTTTGTTCTCCAACTCAGTGTAGCGAGCCACAAGTTCGCAGGATTTCTGCAAAAAATCAGTCGACAGACATCCAAGATAAGTTGCTTCCGAGTAACCAAGAGACAATGATGGCGTTTCTAAGACTACAGCCGAATCAAAAACATTCGACAGTAGTCTTGGGGACTACACCCAGTGGGTGCACTCAGTGTGCCCCCACTGGTTCGACCAAAAAAAATCAAGGCCTGACCAGACCGAGTGAAGAAGTTCAGCTAAAGCAACACAATATAAAGACTACAGTCGACTGCCAGCAGTCCACCGTAGTCTCGGGGACTACACCCAGTGGGTGCCCTTAGCGTGCCCCCACTCGTCAAAAATATTAATAGACACACCCAGTGGGCGTACAGATATAAAGATCTTCGGAAAAGAGATTCTTTAGATAGCATATCCTAACAAAACAAGCGGTGAATCGACTGACCTGGACGTTGCTCTGAAAAGCTGAGCTCGCGTCATAAGCTGCTTGGCTGGCTTCCCGAACCACCTTCACTTGCTCCATCATGATCCCCGCCTGGCGTATAGCCTCTTTAGCGGCACCCACTTGGTCCTCAGGGACGTGGTGTGTGGCAAAAAGCGAAGGCGGATTTGCAGTCGACGTCGAAGGCCGGACACTCGTCAGAGGTTCAGCGAAGGTCACAGAAACCCGAGTGGTATCACCACCCTCCCGGACTGCAGCCTCAGGCGCCGGAGTAGTTTGTGGGGTCTTGCCAGCCGGCGCCCTCCTGTTCCTTCGCGCCCTCAGCGGCACTTTGTCGTCATCATCAGGGAGGTCAATGACATGAGGAGGAGCTACAAGAAAAATCCAATCGAGCGGAATTATATGAAATCGTCAGTCGACTAAAAGCAGAGCATCAATAATCGTACCGGGGTTGGAGGTAACAGTGTCTTCCATCTCTTGATCATCGTCCTTGGCGCAGATCTCCGAGGTGGCAGCACTGCAAATTTCAAAAGACAGTCAGCTTATTCAATGAGTCGACCAAGAGTCCGTCATGTTCGACAAAGGAAAACAAATTCTACTATTACCCAGAAATGGTGGAGACAGTCATCTTCATCTTGGGCAGAGCCTTGGGCGGCTTGGACGGCGTCGCGCGTGGGTGCTTGGGAGCTTTTCCTGTCGGCGCTGGAGATGAGGTCCGAGGGCGCTTCGACGACTGCCCAACAGGGACAGTCGCCTTACCACGTTCCCGTGCAGGGTTGTGTGTAAGCTTGGATCACCGTTCCGAGCAGGGAGGTTCGACTTCTTCCTCCTCCTCTTCACTGGAGTCGTCGTTGTCATCCCCCTCTCCTTCGCCGTCAGATTCCCACTCTTCTCCCTCGTCTCCACTTTCGCCTCCGCTCGCCTCTCCTTCCTCGGCCTGCTCCTGTGCTCCATTGGGTGTCGAGTACATCTCAGTAGTGGCCTATAGGACAACAAACGAGACAAAAGTCAATTGACTGATCCAAAAAGAACAAATAAACAAAGCAAGATCACAGTCGGAAACGCAAGGTCAGACCTTGTCCACTTCGTATGTTTGGTCGAGTGGAGGAATCCTCCTAGCTCCTCGGGGGTTGTCCTTGTTCCCTGTGATACTCGACAGCCACCCTTCCAACATCTCGTCAGTGACCTCCTCTGGGTGAATCCGAGTGGTGTCTTCGAGACCCGAGTACAGCCACATCGGGTGGTCACGAGCCTGAAGCGGTTGGATGCGCCTCCGAAGGAAGACTTCCAACAAGTCCATGCCAGTCACACCCTCACGGACAAGCTGAACCACTCGACCGACCAGCACCTTGACTTGCGCCTTTTCCTCCGGCGTCACTTTCAGAGAGGCAGGTTTTTGTGCTCGATTCAGAGAAAAAGGGGGAAGCCCAGTCGACTGTCCTGGGGTCACCTGGTCTTTACAGTAAAACCAAGTCGACTACCACCCACGGACTGACTCGGGAAAAGTGATAGACGGAAAGAAACTTTTTCCCCTCATCTGGATCGCCAGGCCCCCGCACAGCTGGATCACCTGCGTCCGTTCATCACTCGACTTGGCCTTCTTGACCGACTGAGAGCGGCAAGTGAAGATGTGCTTGAAGAGTCCCCAATGGGGGCGGCAACCCAAGAAGTTTTCACACAAGGAAACGAAAGCAGCAAGATACACAATAGAATTGGGAGTAAAGTGATGGAGCTGTGCTCCGAAGAAGTTCAAGAAGCTCCGAAAAAAGGATGAGGAGGCAGAGAGAATCCACGATCGATATGGGTGGCGAGGAGGACGCACTCACCATCAAGAGGCTGGGGTTCGACTTCTTTCCCCGGGAGGCGCGCAGATTTGTGGGGAATGAATCCCCCCTCGACCAGATCATCGAGATCATCCTGCCGAATCACCGACGGCATCCAGTCGCCCTGGATCCAATCCTTGGGCAGAGCAGTCTTCGAGGAAGATCCGCCCCGAGCGGACTTCTTCCCCTTCCCCTGCACCGCCGCCTTCTTCGCGCGCTCTAGAGCCGACGTCTTCTCCTTCACCATCGTCGCCGGCGAAGCTCGAACAGACCTACGGCACCAAGGTGGGAGCAGAGGTGGTGGAGGATCTTGTGAAGGAAGGGGGAAAAGTGAAGGCGCACTGTTCAGGGGTCCCAAGCCGGCAGCTTATAAGAGGTCGCTTCCAAGTGGCTGACTGGTAGGCCCAGGCAATCCCGTCAAATACCGCAACAGGCGCGCGCGCGGTACGTGGCGAAAAAGGTGGCACGGGGATCGAGGAGCTTCCATCCTATCCCATCCGATTACTGCGGCCGCCCCCGTCCCGCGCGCTTCCCGAAATTCAAATCCCGCAAAATCCGCAGGCCGCAGAACAACTCGTCAAACAGAAGATCCCTTTCACACCGTCACTCGGAACTTCACAAGTAAATAAATTCACTCGACAAGAGGCCAATAATGGATCAAGGCGACTGAAAGAAGTTGACAATGTCATCCGTGACAATTGATCCAAAACAAGACGTTCATATAACATGAAGAACCAGTCGGAAAGATCCCCAACTCCTTCCCCACTCGAACCTCGATCCATTTGGGGGCTAATGACGAAGCTATGTACCTAGGATAGGGGCATGGACCTGTCCTAAGTACCCTACCCAAGGACATCCCTAGAAGAAGTCACCTTTCAATCGACTTGGAGGTACCCCACTCGACAGATTCAAGACACTCGACCACGAAGCAATCACTCGACCAAATTCCAACCACTCGACTGCCAGGAGATGTAAAGTCACCCTGCACGCAAATGGTCGGTCATTAAGTAGCTTTTATGGTCATCATAGCACTTTATTAGGGGCGTTACCAGTAACCCCCAGTCTTAATGTACTTTAAACCTTGCATTACTGAGGGCTGGAGGGGCCTGGCGAACTCTATATAAGCCACCCCCCTCCTCAGTATCAAGGGTTGGCACCCCTGTTATTCATACACACATAATTCAGTCGACCGCCTCCGGGCACTGAGACATAGGGCTGTTACTTCCTCCGAGAAGGGCCTGAACTCGTAATCCTCGTGTGCTTACAACTCCTCCATAGCTAAGATCTAGCCTCTCCATACATACCCCCTACATCACTGTCAGAGTTAGAACCACGACAGGCAGGGCAGGCCGCGCCCCCCCTCCCCCTCTGGTCCGAATTGGACTAGGAAGGGGGGGGCGGCGCCCCCCTTTCCTTCTCCCTCTTTCCTCCTTCCTTCTCCTACTCCTAGTACATGGAAAGTGGGGGAATCCTACTCCCGGTGGGAGTAGGACTCCCCATGGGGCGCGCCATAGGAGGGTCGGGCCTCCCCCTCCTCCACTCCTTTATATATGGGGGAGGGGGGCACCCCATAGACACACAAGTTGATCATTGATCTTTAGCCGTGTGCGGTGCCCCCCTCCACCATAATCCACCTCGGTAATATCGTAGCAGTGCTTAGGCGAAGCCCTGTTCCGGTAGCAACATCATCACCATCATCACCATCATCGCGGGACGTCACCGAGCCGAATGTGTGCAGATCGCGGAGTGCCGTACCTTGGGTGCTAGATTGGTCGATCGTGAAGACGTATGACTACAGCAACCGTGTTGTCATAACGCTTCCGCTTACGGTCTATGAGGGTACATAGACGATACTCTCTCCTCTCGTTGCTATGCATCACCATGATCTTGCGTGTGCGTAGGAATTTTTTTGAAATTTCCGCGTTCCCCAACATTTACTACGTGATCAAACTCATCACTTACCTACTCATCGGACAAAATCTGAATGCCCATCAACGTCGGCATCTCAAGGGGCGTCAACTTGCCACTACGGCCACACCGCGCTGGAGAGACCCCCAAGGAAACATCCTCGTGCGTTATACGTAACATCAAGATGCATTTGTATGAGTAGTTTATCTTGTGAGAGAAAAGGATGGATGAGGGAAGGCCTTATTTGCAAATGTGGAGAGGGGTGTGCGTATATTTTTGCAAAATTGCCATAGTTTCCTTCCTATCCGTCAGATATAAATCAGACGGCCTATATTACAGGATGGCAGGCAAACCCATCATCACCAACTCTATTTTTTTATAAGAGTAGTAAACTACCAAGATGCCCGTGCGTTGCACGGAACATCAAGATGCATTTGTATGGGTAGTTTATCTTGTGGGAGAAAAGGATGAACGAGGGAAGTCCTTATTTGCAAATGTAGAGAGGGGTGTGGGTACCTTTTTGCAAAATTGCCATAGTTTCCTTCCTATCTGTCAGATATAAATCGGACGGCCTATATTGTAGGATGGCAGGCACACCATCATCAACATCTTTTTTTATAAGAGTAGAGATAGAGACTACTACTACCAATGTGCCGGCCCGTGCGTTGCAATGGATCCAAAGTGGTAGAATAATACTTGTTCACGGGCTTGAAATATAAACATTCTAGTTTTGATATACATATATCAGTAAAAATAAATCATGCTTCACTCAAAATATATTCCTCATGATGTTTTGATGAGGTGAGGGACGGGTGTGGCTGGTTTGAAGATAATAGGTTTAAAAAAATTGGAGCTGTTTTTTTTTTACATTTTTTAGCGTGGCACCTAAGCGTCTGAAAAAAATTGAGTTTGGGTCGCTGGCACACCCTGCGGCAAGACGCTCGTGTGGGCTTCTTCTATAACTAGCAAGATGCCCGTGCATTGCAGGGAACATCAAGATGCATTTTTTTCACAAAACACCTGTTGTGATTTACCCTTGCAGGAGTAATCCCATGTGTAAAAACTAATGGTATCTTTGGAATAAGTTCTCTCTATACTGCTCCTTGCAGTGAGCCTTATGCACTGCATGTGTCAGTAGACATGACACCTTGTCCATGGAAGTAGAACCACGACGACCATCACATTTCTACCACTGCCACACGCGATTCCCACGACGCCGCTCCAACCCACGGCACGACGTCCCCCGATGTGCGCCTCATCCCTCTCGGCCCCACCGCTCCTCTGCCTTTGTGTGCATGACATGCGGGCCAGCTGAACTATGGCGACCATCAAGTTTCTACCATAGCCACACCCAATTGGACGCGGTTTGCCTGTTCCGCTCGTGTGCTCCGATCCGTACTCCCGCACCATCGAATTTTCATCCAGCGGCTGTGACACATTTCGTCCTGGGCATCAATCCTCAGCTGGAGTACTTCTGTACTATAGGTAGTACCCGCTACTGTGGCCACCTATGCCTTGTAAAGCCCCGTGTAGGATCGAAAGTATGTTTAGAGGGGGGGTGATTAGACTACTTGACCAATTAAAAATCTAGCTTTTCCCAATTTTAGTTCCTGGCAGATTTTAGCAACTTTGGACAAGTCAAGCAATCTTAACACAATTCAAGCAAGCATGCAAAGAGTATATGAGTAGCAGAAAGTAAAGCATGTAACTTGCAAGAATGTAAAGGGAAGGGTTTGGAGTATTCAAACACAATTGGTGACACATATGTTTTTGTCATGGTTCCGATAGGTGGTGCTATCGTACATCCACGTTGATGGAGACTTCAACCCACGAAGGGTAATGGTTGCGCGAGTCCACGGAGGGCTCCACCCACGAATGGTCCACGAAGAAGCAACCTTGTCTATCCCACCATGGCCATCACCCACGAAGGACTTGCCTCACTAGAGGTAGATCTTCACAAAGTAGGCGATCTCCTTGCCCTTACAAACTCCTTGGTTCAACTCCACAATCTTGTCGGAGGCTCCCAAGTGACACGTAGCCAATCTAGGAGACACCACTCTCCAAGAAGTAACAAATGGTGTGTTGATGATGAACTCCTTGCTCTTGTGCTTCAAATGATAGTCTCCCCAACACTCAACTCTCTCTCACAGGATATGGATATGGTGGAAAGAAGATTTAAGTGGAAAGCAACTTGGGGAAGGCTAGAGATCAAAATTCATATGGTAGGAATGGAATAGCTTGGCCTCAACACAAGTGTAGGTGGTTCTCTCTCAGAAAAGGTAAGTTGGAAGTGTAGGTTTGTTCTGATGGCTCTCTCCACGAATGAAGAGGAGGTGGAGGGGTATTTATAGCCTCCACACAAAATCTAACCATTACACATAACTTCCCAAACTCGGTGGGACCGAATGGTTAAACTCGGTCCGACCGATTTAGCAAAGCTAGTGACCATTAGGGTTTTTGGTGGGACCGACATGCAACTCGGTAGGACCGATATGATTAGGGTTAGGGCATAACGTAATGTCGATGAGACCGATTACACAAACTCTGTGAGACTGATTTTGGTAATAAGCTAACCAGAGAGTTGGTCAGCTAAACTCGGTGAGACCGATCGCTCATTTCGGTGAGACCGAAACGTTGCGAAGGCAAAACAGAGTGTTTACATTGCAATCTCGGTGGGACCGATCGCTCATCTCGGTGAGACCGAAACATTACGAAGGGAAATAGAGAGATTACAACCCCATCTCGATGAGACCGAGATCCCTATCGGTGAGACCAATTTTCCTAGGGTTTGTGGCAGTGGCTAAGACATTTGAAACTCGGTGGCGCCGGATAAGAAGAATCGGTGGGGCCGAGTTTGACTTTTGGTTTAGGTCATATGTGGATGTGAGAAAGTACTTGAGGGTTTTGGAGCATATCACTAAGCATTTTGAGCAAGAACCTCATTAAGCAACACCTCATCCCTCCTTGATAGTATTGGCTTTTCCTATAGACTCAATTTGATCTTGGATCACTAAAATAGAAAATGTAGAGTCTGGAGCTTTGAGCTTGAGTCAATCCTTTGTCCTTAGCATTTTGAGGGGTCCACTTTTCTCATCCATGCCATGCCAATCATTGAGCTTTCCTAAGATATTAATCTTGAAATAGCATTAGCTCAATGAGCTATATGTTGTTAGGAATTAGCAAAACCACCTAGGGATAGTTGCACTTTCAATCTCCCCCTTTTTGGTAATTGATGTCAACATATAGATCAAAGCTTCGACAAATGATAATAAGAGTGAAAAACATTGTCGCTTTGAGAAGTATGTGAAAAGCAAGAGCTACCCCTAGTTTGTGCATAGTTTAAGATTTGCTTTGGACTGCAAATGCACAAAGAGTTAGGATCATGAGTTACTCTTCCATGTCACATACATCTTGGTGGAGCGCTCAAAATTATAATAATTAAAATACATGCACTCATCACCAAGCAAAGTGAGTGATCACATAAAAAGGATAATGTCATCCAACAAGCATTAAGGTAGCATATGATCAAACACATGATCATCCAAGTATCACAAAGGCATAAAGTATCTCAACCAAGCAAATAAACAAAGTTTAACCACCAAACACAAAAGAGAGAATAAAAAGCAACGCTCTCTCTCGAAGCCTATGATCTATACATTTTCTCCCCCTTTGGCAAGAAGTTACCAAAAAGTTCATAAAAATGCATAGTGATAAATTGACTCTCAGGCTTGATCTTCAGGTGGTGGTGTAGACAGAACTCCAAGGACGAAGGCATCAATTCATGTAGATGGAGCAGGTGGAGTAGGTGCTGGAGCTGGTGGCACTAAAGCTGTAGCTGGTGCGGATGAAGTTGCTCTGGTGTCTGGAACCATGCACTGCAGCAGACCTCTGACCTCTCGGCACTCTAGCAAAAGCATCAGTGGTTGTCTCGCCCTTCTTCTCCCGCACTTCATCCTGAAGTTGCTCAACAAGTGACTGGATCTCAGTGACCTTCACATCTATGTCATAGAACTTCTGCTCCACGATCCTCTCCAAGCTCTCCTGGTTTTGATTCAGGGTAGCCAATCCCTTCTCAATCCTCAGAGTGGAGGCAATCAAGTAGCCAAGCTGTTCATGCATGATCTTTAGAAGATACTGAGATGCCTCTTCAGTAGTTGGTATCTTTGCAGCCTTTTCAGCCCTTGCCTTCTCCTTCTTGGCTTGTGCGTGTACAGACGATGGTTCATTTTCATCCATCACCACAGTGTTGTACTCAATGTCTGGGTAGATGGGCAGGTGCTCCTTGTCCAGTAGATATGTGCCAGTGCCCATCTTGGAGTTAATCAGCTCCTGGATCCGTGGGGCATATCCACAACTCCTCTTCTGATCTGCAGCTGTCCTCTTTATGGTTTCCACAATTAGGCTCATGACTTTGAACTTCTGTGGGACATCAAAGATGTGAAGCAAGTTAATTGCATGGCCTCTGATCATCTTGTGATCACCTGACTTTGGCTAGAGAGTGTGCCTGAGGATCCAGTTGATTGTTGGCAAGCCTGACAGAAGGTAATGTACTGATCCAAACTTGTGTGTCTCAAGAGAAGCATCTGAGATCTCCTTGTACATGTGTGCCATGGTGTTGTGATCCTTCTTCTTCTTGGCATAGACATCCAAGTCATCTTCATGTTCTTCTGGGGCATTGATCAACTTAGCCCATTCTGCAATTGTTGACTGGTACCTAGTGCCTTCAGACATCCAGACAATCCTTCCATCTGGGTAGAAGTGAGTTGTGGAGTAGAACTGCATGATGAGCTCATCATTCCATTTTGTGAGCTTCTAAGCCACAAACTCATCAACTCCACAAGCCTTGAAGCTTTCATATACACCAGGGAAGTGATCCTCGTTTTCCTCAATGAATGTCCAATCGACCCATCTCATGTCACACACTATGGGCTTCTTGTCAAGCAAGATAGTCTCATAGAAGTCATGCTGTTCCTTTGTATGGAACATGTAGTCCACAACAGTCCTTCTCCTTGTGGCATATGGATTAGATTCTCTTCATAGCCTTAGATCAAAGTCCTTCCTGACTTTCATGTTCTCTACAACTGGATGAGCATCATTGTGGTCTGGAATTTTTGGCTTCAATTTCCTCAAGACAACCGAATCATCTTCTTCTTCCATTGCAGCTTCAGGCATTGGGGCCTTGTTCTTCGCTGCTGTTGGGATGTTCCTGGTGCTCCTCTTGGGTGCAGTTTTGGGTTTTGGAGCAGCTGGCTTAGAAGTTCCTTTGCGCTTAGATGGAGCAGCCCCTGATCTTATGGCATCTCCCATAAGCTTCTGAGCTTTAGGTGCTGGTGCAGCATCCTCTTCCTCTTCCTCTTCTTCAGAGTCTTTCATTATTGAAGATCTCCTAGGCACTCGGGCAGTGGTCTTCTTGACCCTTTCCTTTCTTTTATTTTCTTCCACAACCTGCTCTTTGGGTGCAGATCCCAAAGTCTCTTGAGTAGATGTTGTGGCTTTTGACATTGGAGCTCTCTTGGCAGGAACCTTTTGCTTCATCCCTGGCTTAGTGGCAACAGCTGTGCCGTATTCCTTTTTCAGGACTTTTCTCTTTGAGGTGGCTTCTTCCTCCTCAGCCACATAGTACTCATCCTCTGACTCTGAGGTTCTTTTCTTGCTGGCCCTGGTGGCAGCCTTTGGCAGATTGCTTGGTGTGCTCCTGCTGCCATCATCTGAGCTGCTAGAGGGACTAGTGCCCTCACTCAAGTGAACCTGTTCCTCTAACTTGTTCTGACTGTCACTCTGATCTGACATGATGCAAACACTGACAGCAGACCCTGTGAACAGATTATAGATGAGGTAGAGTGGATGAGCATCACAAAGTGCAGAGGTTTTTGCAAAAGAATGAATTAAAAACTTAGTTTTAGTTTTCCACAGAAAGCATTTCGGATCTACCGATTTGCAAACTCGGCGATACCAAAGCAGCTTTTGGAACCTAAACTAGTGAACCCGGTCAGACCGAGTCACAGTTCGGTGGCACCGAGACTGCTAGGGTTTCACAAAGTGCAGAACTCGGTCACACCGATTTGCAATTCTCGATCAGACCGAGAATCACATGTGCAATGGCCTGAGCCAAATCGGTGGAACTGATTTCATCAACTCGGTCGGTCCGAGATGGTTTCGACGGAAACCTAACCCTAAATTTTCAATTCACGACTAAACTATGGAGTGTTTTCAATGGATATAATGATCTCAATCGTGGCAAGATACATGGCAAAGCAATGTGCTGGGGAATCGGAGTGAGAACAACACAAAGATCAAGTCCATACCCTAGTTCGGCAATGAACTTGCTACGGCGGCAACGGCGAAGACGATCCCATTGACGGCGGTGGAGACCAGCGACAGGAGGCGGATGGCAACGAGGAGGAGGATCCGGAGACCCAGGGAGGCAGAGCAGGCTAAGCGCAGGCGAAGAGGTTCGGAAAGTTTTCCAAAATTTGGCCGCGGATATATATAGCCTGACTCTGTCGGTGTGACCGAGTGGAACAACTCAGTGGCACCGAGATTCATAACTGCAAGCTGTTACTGAAACTCGGTGTGACCGAAAAGTTCAAATCGGTTACACCGAGATTGAAAACCTAGATTGACTTAGTGATCTCGGTATGACCGAAATGGATGAATCGGTCAGACTGAAACGCACAAAGAAGTTTTGGATTTTTAAGTCTATGATGAATCGGGGACTCTGAGTGCTCCTCACATAGAGTGGTGCGAATCTGACTTGATCAAACTTTGTGATGCAGCATGAATAGAGTTTGAGACGAGAAAAGCATAGATAGCTAGAGAAGGTTCTTAGGCATTCTTGTCCATCCACTTGGCAAAAGAAAAAGAAACCAACCAATCAAAACAACAAGTGGATGTCCTCAAATGAGTAAATTATGCAACCAACATGCTCACACAATAAAATGACAAATGAAATATGTGGCAAAGCATGCACAAAAAATTCTAGCATCTATCAAGAAACTAGCGATTACTAGGTCATCTATATATGAGTATATTGACTTAGGAGTCAAATGAGAACATTTGATCGTAGGTCATACTCATCGTTTAAGCACAAGTGGGGTTACCACTTTTACCTAAAGTGTTGTTGTGTTCACACCATTGGAGTTGCTTTAGCTCAATTCTTAAAGTAAAGCTCCCCCTAGATGTGAGATCCCCCCTTAGAGGAATGAACTAACCTTGGGTTTTGTCGATGATGACTTCACGTAGGTGTTGAAGATGTGGATGCTCTAAGTTGATGTAGATCATTCGGAGCAATCCTTTGGAGTGAATTTCACTTTCAATACCTACATGGGTTAGTCCCACAAGGAACAAACAAGGATATCCATAGACATAGAGTGATGCACACACAATATGATGTCCATGAAAGCATTAGGTTACCTTGTCCCTTGTCTTACCAACAAGAGGGTTTGTGACTCCTTGAACTAGTGCAAGATGTGGAAGTTGATTGCACTTGTTCTTGCCAAAATGATAAAAGTGAAGTATGTTGGCGGAGTCACCCTCAAGAACTCTCTAGTTCTTCTTCTTCGGGATCCACACCATCTTGATGGGAATCCTCGGAGTTGTAGTTGTACTTGATGAAGTGGAACTTGATGTAGTCTTGGGAACCCACTTGACCAAGGCCTTAGGAGATTCTTCAAATGCATCAATTTCCTCTTGAAGCTTGTCCTTGCCTTTTTCCTTGTGGTCTTGTGGTGGAAGATCATCTTGAGCTTGTGTTCCCTTGAAAGAAGTAGGATCATACTTCTCTTGTTGAGGAACAAACTTCGTCTTGGGGTATTGATCTTCTTCCCACTCAACTCCATTGGCATTGAACTTTCGTTCAAAACCAATACCTTGATTCTTCCGGTGCCTTCCTTGCTTGCGTACAATTTCCTCGAATTGCTTACTCCCGGCAAGGCTCTTGTAAACACCTTTCTCTATGATTCCCTTCAATAAGCTATTTTCTTGCTCAAGTGTAACTTGGCTAAGAGAATCATTAGTGGAATCAAGAGAGCTACTAGAAGCAACAATATTGGATTTAGCATGATTATTGTTACTACTAGAAGAAGAATCCTTCTTGTTCTTGTTACTAGACTTGACTTGAGGCATGTAAGTGGATAAGAGTAAACGCTTGGCAATGTAAGAAGAACTTTTCTTGTGAAGATCATCATTGATTGCCTTTAAGAACTCATGCTCTTGCTCAAGATTGAGCTTCTCAAAACGTAATTTCTCATGAGTCCTTAAATGTTCTCGATGATATCCTAAGGAAGTTTCATGAGCTAACTTAAGAGTGTTTAGTTCTTTAGTTAGAGACTCAATCTTCTCCTTATCATTGTCATTCGTTTCATCTTGATTAGCATGATTAATTGATGTTTCATCATAGTATTCATCACTAGAGTTGTCAACAAGTAAATCATCATCACCTAACAAGTCATCTTCATCACTATTGAAATCAACATACTCGGGGAGTGATACCTTTGGGCCTTTAGCCATGAAGCATCTTCCAATTCCTTCATTTGGTGAATCAAATATGTCGTAGGAGTTGCTTGACACAAGTGCTAGAACGGCAACACCTTCATCTTGAGTATATTCGGAGTCGGAGTGATAGCTTCTCTCGGAGTGACTGTCGGAGTCGGAGCCCGATACCCATTCACCAACATGACCTTGATGTCTTCATTTTGTGTAGCTCCTTGATGACTTGTCCTTCCTTTCCGAATCCTTCCTTCTCCGGGATGTTCTTCATTCATAACGATCATATCTACTCCTTCTCTCCCTCGATGGTGATTCTTCTTTTCTACTTCTTCTTTTGGGAGAATCTTCTCTTCACTTGTGGGGGGCGTACACTCATTGGAATAGTGTCCGGGTCTTCCACAATTGTAGCAGTTTCGCTCTCGACTAGAAGATCTTTTGTCATTGTAGGACCTTGACTTGGAACTTCTCTCTTTGCTTCTACTCTTGTAGAACTTGTTGAAGTTCTTCACCATTAGGCTCAATTCTTCATTGAAGGTTTGTTTCTCACTTCATGATGTGGGAGCTTGACATGAGGCTTTGTAAGCACCACTTGACTTGTTATGGAGCTCCTCCTTATCCTTGAGTGACATATCATGAGCAACAATTCTTCCAATGACTTCCGTTGGCTTGAGATCTTTGTAATTAGGCATCATTTGGATCAATGTGCATACGATATCATATTTTCCATCCAAGGCTCTTAGGATCTTCTTGATGATGAATTTGTCGGTCATCTCTTCACTTCCTAAGTCGGCAATCTCATTTGTGATAAGAGCAAGCCTAGAGTACATTTCAGCGACACCTTCACCATCCTTCATTTTGAACTTGTCAAGTTGACTTTGAAGCACATCCAACTTGGATTCCTTGACGGAGTCGGTACCTTCATCCATATCAATCAAAGTATCCCAAATTTCCTTTGCACTCCCAAGACAGTTGATTTTGTTGAATTCTTCGGGGCACAATCCATTGAAGAGGATATCACAAGCTTGAGCATTGTATTGTAGCATCTTCAACTCTTCCGCGGTAGCTTCACGGTTCGGTTCTCTCCCATCAAAGAATTCACCTTGCAAGCCAACACAGAAAATAGCCCAAATGGCGGGGTTATGTCCAAGAATATGCATTTTCATCTTATGCTTCCAACTAGAAAAATTAGTGCCATCAAAGTAAGGACCTCTACGGTGGTAATTTCCCTCGCTAGACGCCATACTCTCCTAGGTTGTGTGTAACGCCCCGAGACCGATGTGCCAGGTGTCGTTCAGTTATTCATTGTTGTTGTCTTGTCATTGGCTTGCGTGTTGCATTTCATCATGTCATCATGTGCATTGCATCATCATGTTTTCAAAACTTGCATCCGTCTGGGTTCCCCCGTTCTTTCCGTTGTCCGTTCTGAGCCCAGACACACTTGCACGCGCCCGCGGCATGTCCGTAATAGTATTTTATAAGTGGCCGGAAAATGTTCTCGGAATGGGATGAAAGTTGGCGTGCGGTGTTGTTTTGTTGTTAGTAGGCCGCCTGCCAAGTTTCATCGCGTTCGGAGTCCGTTTGACGCCCCAACGGATAAATATAGCGGCAATAGTAGCTGGTCTAACGTCGGACGTTTTTGGTCTCCGGAAACAGTCGCCGGGCCTCCCTCTCTTCTCTTCTCTCAGCTCGAGACCGTCTGCACAGCCCACCTAGTCCATCCTCCTTCCCCTCTTCGCTTCCGGAGTTGCCCGATGCGATCGCGCGGTCCGAAACCCTCTCTGCACAGTGCATCGAACCCCTCACGCGAGCGCCCGAAAGCTGTCCCGGACCCGACTCGAACAGTCGTTACCGCTGTGTCCGGATCATCCCCAAACATCTACAAAATATCTTTGTTTTATTATTCGGGCTATTTAACCTGTTTATTTACGACCGCCCGATTATAATCGGACGGACCGGATTAGTCCCTACCTAGTCCCCTGCCTATATAATCAGACCAAATCCCTAAATTTTAGGGATCCATCCCACCGCCGCCACCATCTTCCTCGGGATCCAGATCCACCCATGCTCCCTCGTTTTCCACAGCGAGCCAACCACTACATCGGAGCTGCCCGAATCCTGCAGCGCCTCCTCCTTCCTCAGTCGCGCCGCCCCTGCCTTCTGGTTGATCCCCTCCTCCACGAGCTGCCCAGCCGGGCCTCTCCTGCAGCTGAGCCCCTTCCTCGCGCGTCGGTCTCCTCTCACTGATCCGCCTCGTCCCGGAGCAAGCTCGCCAGTGTTCCTCGTCGTCCTCGCGCTGGTGGTCGCCGGCCACCCAAGAAGCAGTAGTCCGGAGCCCCAGCTGCAACAACCTCGACCCGCGCCGTCTTCCCCGTCAACCACCTCGAGCGTGGGCCTCGTCCAGCCTCATCGTCCCCGACCTCTTTTCCGGCTGGATCCGCCCCCAGCGCCGTGGTTCCCCGGCGCCTCGAACCTCCCCTGCTTCGTCGCTGCTTGAACTCGGGCACGCTCCCAAGACCCATGGCGCCCCTCCCGTGTGCGCCTCTTCTCGTCCTCCGCGCCGTTTTTCCCGTTGGCCCTGCGCGCTGACCCAATCGCCCCGCCTCATGGTCTGCCGTCGCCGCCGGAGACCAAGCAGCGCCGCCCCGCCTGCATCACGCCTCTCCCCATGCCCGGATCCGCCGCCGCACGCACATGGGCCGCCTCCCCTTCAACCGTTGACCGCGGGCCCCTGCACCCCCTCGCTCGATCCAGGCGGGATCGAGGAGCGGGA
>NC_041382.1:471702786-471736259 GCF_002162155.2 Triticum dicoccoides | reverse complement strand
GAGCGGGACGAGCCCAAGCCTCAACCGCCTCCAGGCCGCAGCACGCCAAGGCCCAGCGCCAGCCTCTCCTCCCTGCTGGGCCGCCAGCCAGCTCCGGTGGCCCATCTCCCACCAGCCTGCCTCCTCCTCCTTCACGGGCCGCAGCCCAGGGGTGAGCCGACCCCCAGCGCCCCCTCCTCTTGTTTTTTTTTTTACTCTTGTTGGGCTGCCCAGTGCACTGTTCAGATTCGGCCCGATTCATGTTTTTTTTTCCTGCAGAACGATTTGTCCAATTATTCCAGGGATTGCCAGTTTTACAGATTAGACCCTCATGTTCATGCATTTAATAACTCAAGAACCGTGCATCGGATTAAAATGTTTCATATATGAAACTTGCTCAGAATTTTGTGTAGATTAATAATATCCAACTTTCATCTATATTTAAAATGTTAAAAATTTTGTTTGCATTAATTTGCTCCTATGCCATGCTAAAATGCTTTATTTCATAACTAAATAACCGTAGCTCTGAATTAAATAAACTTTATATGTAAATGGGGTAGAATTTTGCCTAGTTTATCATGGTGACCTTTATTTGCATATTAAACAACTCTAAAATTGTGTTTAGGGCAGAACAGGACCTAATCTAAAATATGCTTATGGGGAGTTTCCGGAATTGTTGTTCGTTGCTTCCGGCCTCATTTAAACTTGACTAGATAGGTAGTTTTACTTTGCTTCACCCTCTTGCCATGTTAACCAACATTTAATATTGTTGAGTACATAAACGAGATCAAACTAAATAACTTGTTGTGGTGTTTCGTCAATATGCAACTCGTTGCATGTTGAGCTCCACTTAATTTCTAGGATTGCTTGTGCACTTTGCCATGCCATGCTTCATTAAACCGGACATGTATCATACTCGTTTGTGCATCATGCCATGTTGATGTGTGGGTTGTTTACTATGTTGTGTGCTTCTTTTCCGGTGTTTGCTTCTTCGGGTTGGTTCCGCTAACGTCGAGGTTGTGAGGATCCATTCGTCTACGTCCGTTTGTCTTCTTCATGGACTCTTCTTCTTCCTTGCGGGATTTCAGGCAAGATGATCATACCCTCGAAATCACTACTATCTTTGCTATGCTAGTTTGCTCGCTCTTTTGCCATGCCAATGCTACGATGCCTACCACTTGCTTGTCAGCCACCCAAATTGCCATGTTCAGCCTCTAACCCACCAATGTCCTAGCAAACCGTTGATTGGCTATGTTACCGCTTTGCTCAGCCCCTCTTATAGCGTTGTTAGTTGCAGGTGAAGATCGAAGTTTGTTCCTTGTTGGAACATGGAGATGTTGTTCCTTGTTGGAACATGTTTACTTGTTGGGATATCACAATATATCTTACTTAATTAATGCATCTATATACTTGGTAAAGGGTGGAAGGCTCGGCCTTATGCCTGGTGTTTTGTTCCACTCTTGCCGCCCTAGTTTCCGTCATATCGGTGTTATGTTCCCGGATTTTGCGTCCCTTACGCGGTTGGGCTATAATGGGAACCCCTTGACAGTTCGCCTTAAGTAAAGCTCTTCCAGCAATGCCCAACATTGGTTTTACCATTCGCCACCTAGCCTCTTTTTCCCTTGGGTTTCGCGGACTCAAGGGTCATCATTATTTTACCCCCCGGGCCAGTGCTCCTCTGAGTGTTGGTCCAACTGTCAGCTACCGGTGACCACCAGGGGCAACTCTGGGTTGGCCTACCCGTACCTAAGACAATCTGAGTGTGCCCTGAGAAAGAGATATGTGCAGCTCCTATCGGGATTTGTCGGCACATTCGGGCGGTGTTGCTGGTTTAGTTTTACCCTGTCGAAATGTCTTGTTGTACCGGGATACCGAGTCTGATCGGAATGTCTTGGGTGGAGGTCTATTCCTTCGTTGACCGTGAGAGCTTGTGATGGGCTAAGTTGGGACACCCCTGCAGGGATTTGAACTTTCGAAAGCCGTGCCCGCGGTTATGGGCAGATGGGAATTTGTTAACGTCCGGTTGTAGAAAACCCGAAGTCGACCTTAATTAAAATACATCAACCGTGTGTGTAACCGTGATGGTCTCTTTCCGGCGGAGTCCGGGAAGTGAACACGGTGTTGGAGTTATGCTTGACGTAGGTTGCTATAGGATCACTTCTTGATCATACTTTTATCGACCGTGCTTTGCCTTCTCTTCTCGCCCTCATTTGCGTATGTTATCCACCATATATGCTAGTCGCTTGCTGCAGCTCCACCTCATTACTCCATCCTTCCTATAAGCTTAAATAGTCTTGATCTCGCGGGTGCGAGATTGCTGAGTCCCCGTGGCTCACAGATACTTCCAAAACCAGCTTGCAGGTGCTGATGAGTCTGTGCAAATGACGCAACCAAGCTCAGGAGGAGCTCGATGAAGATCTTGTCCTTTGTGTTGTTTCCGTTCTAGTTGATCAGTAGTGGAGCCTAGTTGGGGTCGATCGGGGACCTTTGTCGCATTTGGGGTTCTTCTTTTATTTTGGTTCCGTAGTCGGACCTTGATTGTATTTGGTTGTTGTAATGCTTTATTCATGTATTTGTGTGAAGTGGCGATTGTAAGCCAACTATGTATCTCTTTCCCTTATGTTTTACATGGGTTGTGTGAAGATTACCTCACTTGCGACATTGCTTTCAATGTGGTTATGCCTCTAAGTCGTGCTTCGACACGTAGGAGATATAGCCGCATTGAGGGCGTTACAAGTTGGTATCAGAGCCTTCCCCGACCTTAGGAGCCCCATTGCTTGATCGTTTTTAGTGGCCGAGTTGTGTCTAGAAAAATGTTTTGAGTCATTTAGGAATTATATATCGGAGAGTTTAGGAATTCTTTTTACTTCCCAGCCTCCTCATCGCTCTGGTAAGGCATCCTGACGTAGAGTTTTGACTCTTCTCTTCTCAAATTTCACTAAAAAAAATTTAGGATCACGCGGGTATCTTGGAATCGTTCCGATGGTTTTATGATGAGAACATTGTCTTGGTGCCTCCTGTCAGGGGTTTAGTGGAAGTGTCCCGAGGAGTTGAGCTCTGAGGTGTTGTCATCATAATTTTATCGTTGCAGTTCTGGAATACCTGAGTTTAGTACGCCGACATCGAAAATCTCTTTTATGCAGTTGTTGGTGAGATAACCCCGATAACCCAGTACTGAGGTGAGTACGGGAGTATTGCCATGACTTGTATAACAGATGCTTTTCGAAGGTTGAGGTAGACGATTTCCGAAGGTTTCTTGGTTATGTGTTGAAGGATGGATACAGCTGGATGTAGGATTTGCTAGTTTGGGTGAGATATTATGCTTCCCCTGTATCCCCAACACCTGATTGCATAACCGGAAAATTTCGGGAGTTTCATAGGTGGGAATTCAAGTAGCTCTTAGGATATCTTTCCGACGGATGTATGATATGAAATTGGGGTTCGACGTCTAGTGGTCCGCCTATTCACGGTTGGTTTTACAGTGGTCTCGTTGTGTCTTAAAGAGTCCTTGGCTATGCCGACTCGGGGACGCTTCGTATGTCATGTGCACTGCCTTGTACATGATGGTGCTGTACGATCGAGCCCGTGTAGGCCCCACCACGAAAACTTCGGACGAAATCTCTATCATATGTTTGTTCCGGCTTATTTTGCAAGCCAATCTTTTGTTTTGTTTTATTTGTGGTATTCGAGTTGCTTCGAAGTCAAATGTTGAATCCATACCTTTCCTAAATGGTGTTCTCATATTGCTAGGTGAATACTAATCCTTCTTGATCATCGAGATTGTCTTGCCAATCCTTTTCAACCAGTGTGTCTCTTCAAGTGGATCCGATCATTTCAACATTCGCAAGATCACCTCTCAGTTCTCTCAACGGTGTTTGTTTCATCCGTCCCAAGTTGTTTTTGTTTTCCCGCCCACCCACCCTTTTTCCTCAAGGACTAAGATTTCTTTACCAAGTATCCTTTTATTTTTGTGAAGTTTCTCCATTCTTTTCCGTCAATGTTCTTATCCGGTGATTCTCATGAAGATTCTAATGGAGCTTCAAGTTCGTCATTCCTCATTCCTTTCTCTTCTCCGGTGGATTCAAGTCAAGATTTGTCGATTATATCCCCTTTTTTTCTCGTCTCAAATACCTTCTCTTGATGGTGCTCCTCATATTTATTCATTTCTCGCTATTCTATTGTTCCGGAGTGCTCAAGATATCTCGAAGATTCGTGTTTCCACTCTGCATTCGTTCAAGCTCTTTCGAGATTGGTATCTCATTCAAGTCATTTAATTCAACCGATGCAACATCTCTTTTAAATCTTTTCAACGGTGTTCTTTTGAGTGGGCCCTAACACACAGGTCTTTTCCCAGGATCTTACCTGACTCTTCTAATTATCATGAGCGATTCTCAAATTCTTTTCGAAGTTTGATGTAAGAATGAATTATCATCAGTCATATGTCCTTCTCCAAGATCTTTCAAATTCTTTTCATCGTTGGTTCAACCTTTCTAATTTTCATCCTGGAGTGCCTCAACAATTTTGGTGGTTCTTGTCATCATTCTCAACATGTGCAGACCGAAGAAGAGTTTCTCTTTAATCTTGCTCTATTCTCTTCAAGATTCATGGTGCTAGCTTGTTGCCATCCTCTCATAATTATTTTCGATTGTGAGAATCTTTTTTTTCACCCATCAGGAGATATTCAAGAGTCTTCTCAGTTTGTCATTCGGAGTCCATCAATTCTGATTTATTCATTCTCAGCCTTTAGTGATCATTTTCCTATTTTACCGGTGTTTCGCTCAAGTGATATTTAATCGGCTCGTGATCTCTTCGTTCTCTTTTATGTAAATTCCCTCAAGTATCTTCATTTGCTCTCTAATTCTTCCCCGTGCTTCTTTATTTTTCTTCTTCATTCATTTTCAATTCTTACGCTGGTTCGCTCAAGATTCTTCTTACCTTGTTATCATATCAATTCATTCGTTGTTCCAATCCTACCGGTGGTTCGTTGAACACCTTTTCAAGTTTATGTTATATCTCTCTTAATCTTTTCTACGAGAATAAGTAATATGCCAAATCCGTTGATTGTCATCAATTTAAATTGGTGAAGGATAAGCATAATGTAATTCTTACTTTTTTCCATCCAAGTGATTTAATTCCTTATTCCAGAGGTGCATCATATCACATTCTTGGTTCGAGACGCTTTATCTTTTCTTTCCCAAGAGTTCCAAGCTTTCACAATTACATCTCCACGGAGGTCCATCTAAATCATTGCGAGGCTTAAATCTTATTCTTTACATCATTCAATTATTTTGGATCTTTCTTTTGTTTACCGGAGTTTCTTCATGGAGGCTATACATGGTGGTCCATCAACGATTTTATCCCTTCTCCAAGAGTTCGCGGAGATTCTTTTCTAAGGAGCTCAAGTATTCTTCTTCTTGCAATCCGGAGTGCAATTCTTTCTTCCGTATCTTTGGAGGTGGTATTATGTCCTTCTTGATAATTCCCCTTCGTTGCTTCGTGAGTCACAAGTTATCAAGAATGAGATATTTTAAATCCATCAATCTCTTCTTTGGAGTTATCTTGGGTTATATTTCACCTATAGCCTTCCCTAAGGAATGTTGCTAATTTTGGTGCTTATAATTGATCCAAGTACTTCATTTATCCTCCCGGTGAAATAAGTTTCTCGTCTCCTCGTTCATATCAATCCAATTCTTCTTCCCGTGAGTGGCAGGTTGTCATCTCATAATTTGAGATGTATTTCATAAGACCATATCAAGCTTATTATTTTCGTTGTGGGTTTTCCAACAACTCCGTCCTAGCTTCTGTTGTAACCGTGCTCTCTCAAGATATTGTTTTCCTTCGTTCACGACATTCCATTCTTACTTTTGTTCCGGAGGCATTGTGATGTTGCTCTTTTCACTCCTCATCTCGGTTTGTCAAGATCATGTTCAATTCCTTCCATTTACAGTCGAAGTGCTGTCCAAATTATATCAGTCTTATTCCTTCTCTATCTTGTGTAACCGGAGTGTCGTGTCCTCTGCTCAAGTTCTTTTCACCGTATCAAGTCTTGCATAACTTCTCAACCGGAGTGCTACCCGAAGTTGTTTTCCCTTGTTCCTCTTTTCTAACGGAGTGTTTTCAGCTTCGTCATTTCCGTTGTATTCTTTTCTCGAAATGGCTTAACCTTTTCCAGGTTCTTTGGTCTCACTCGTTTGTCAAAGAAGCAACTTAGTTTTACCTTTCTTTTTCTCTTCCGTTTTCCATCCGGTGCCATTCTAGATCTCGGGACGAGATCCTCTCGTAGTGGTGGAGTGTTGTAACGCCCCGAGACCGATGTGCCAGGTGTCGTTCAGTTATTCGTTGTTGTTGTCTTGTCATTGGCTTGCGTGTTGCATTTCATCATGTCATCATGTGCATTGCATCATCATGTTTTCAAAACTTGCATCCGTCCGGGTTCCCCCGTTCTTTCCGTTGTCCGTTCTGAGCCCAGACACACTTGCACGCGCCCGCGGCATGTCCGTAATAGTATTTTATAAGTGGCCGGAAAATGTTCTCGGAATGGGATGAAAGTTGGCGTGCGGTGTTGTTTTGTTGTTAGTAGGCCGCCTGCCAAGTTTCATCGCGTTCGGAGTCCGTTTGACGCCCCAACGGATAAATATAGCGGCAATAGTAGCTGGTCTAACGTCGGACGTTTTCGGTCTCCGGAAACAGTCGCCGGGCCTCCTCTCTTCTCTTCTCTCAGCTCGAGACCGTCTGCACAGCCCACCTAGTCCATCCTCCTTCCCCTCTTTGCTTCCGGAGTTGCCCGATGCGATCGCGCGGTCCGAAACCCTCTCTGCACAGTGCATCGAACCCCTCACGCGAGCGCCCGAAAGCTGTCCCGGACCCGACTCGAACAGTCGTTACCGCTGTGTCCGGATCATCCCCAAACATCTACAAAATATCTTTGTTTTATTATTCGGGCTATTTAACCTGTTTATTTATGACCGCCCGATTATAATCGGACGGACCGGATTAGTCCCTACCTAGTCCCCTGCCTATATAATGAGACCAAATCCCTAAATTTTAGGGATCCATCCCACCGCCGCCACCATCTTCCTCGGGATCCAGATCCACCCATGCTCCCTCGTTTTCCACAGCGAGCCAACCACTACATCGGAGCCGCCCGAATCCCGCAGCGCCTCCTCCTTCCTCAGTCGCGCCGCCCCTGCCTTCTGGTTGATCCCCTCCTCCACGAGCTGCCCAGCCGGGCCTCTCCTGCAGCTGAGCCCCTTCCTCGCGCGTCGGTCTCCTCTCGCTAATCCGCCTCGTCCCGGAGCAAGCTCGCCAGTGTTCCTCGTCGTCCTCGCGCTGGTGGTCGCCGGCCACCCAAGAAGCAGTAGTCCGGAGCCCCAGCTGCAACAACCTCGACCCGCGCCGTCTTCCCCGTCAACCACCTCGAGCGTGGGCCTCGTCCAGCCTCATCGTCCCCGACCTCTTTTCCGGCTGGATCCGCCCCCAGCGCCGTGGTTCCCCGGCGCCTCGAACCTCCCCTGCTTCGTCGCTGCTTGAACTCGGGCACGCTCCCAAGACCCATGGCGCCCCTCCCGTGTGCGCCTCTTCTCGTCCTCCGCGCCGTTTTTCCCGTTGGCCCTGCGCGCTGACCCAATCGCCCCGCCTCATGGTCTGCCGTCGCCGCCGGAGACCAAGCAGCGCCGCCCCGCCTGCATCACGCCTCTCCCCATGCCCGGATCCGCCGCCGCACGCACATGGGCCGCCTCCCCTTCAACCGTTGACCGCGGGCCCCTGCACCCCCTCGCTCGATCCAGGCGGGATCGAGGAGCGGGACGAGCCCAAGCCTCAACCGCCTCCAGGCCGCAGCACGCCAAGGCCCAGCGCCAGCCTCTCCTCCCTGCTGGGCCGCCAGCCAGCTCCGGTGGCCCATCTCCCACCAGCCTGCCTCCTCCTCCTTCACGGGCCGCAGCCCAGGGGTGAGCCGACCCCCAGCGCCCCCTCCTCTTGTTTTTTTTTACTCTTGTTGGGCTGCCCAGTGCACTGTTCAGATTCGGCCCGATTCATGTTTTTTTTCCTGCAGAACGATTTGTCCAATTATTCCAGGGATTGCCAGTTTTACAGATTAGACCCTCATGTTCATGCATTTAATAACTCAAGAACCGTGCATCGGATTAAAATGTTTCATATATGAAACTTGCTCAGAATTTTGTGTAGATTAATAATATCCAACTTTCATCTATATTTAAAATGTTAAAAATTTTGTTTGCATTAATTTGCTCCTATGCCATGCTAAAATGCTTTATTTCATAACTAAATAACCGTAGCTCCGAATTAAATAAACTTTATATGTAAATGGGGTAGAATTTTGCCTAGTTTATCATGGTGACCTTTATTTGCATATTAAACAACTCTAAAATTGTGTTTAGGGCAGAACAGGACCTAATCTAAAATATGCTTATGGGGAGTTTCCGGAATTGTTGTTCGTTGCTTCCGGCCTCATTTAAACTTGACTAGATAGGTAGTTTTACTTTGCTTCACCCTCTTGCCATGTTAACCAACATTTAATATTGTTGAGTACATAAACGAGATCAAACTAAATAACTTGTTGTGGTGTTTCGTCAATATGCAACTCGTTGCATGTTGAGCTCCACTTAATTTCTAGGATTGCTTGTGCACTTTGCCATGCCATGCTTCATTAAACCGGACATGTATCATACTCGTTTGTGCATCATGCCATGTTGATGTGTGGGTTGTTTACTATGTTGTGTGCTTCTTTTCCGGTGTTTGCTTCTTCGGGTTGGTTCCGATAACGTCGAGGTTGTGAGGATCCATTCGTCTACGTCCGTTTGTCTTCTTCATGGACTCGTTCTTCTTCCTTGCGGGATTTCAGGCAAGATGATCATACCCTCGAAATCACTACTATCTTTGCTATGCTAGTTTGCTCGCTCTTTTGCCATGCCAATGCTACGATGCCTACCACTTGCTTGTCAGCCACCCAAATTGCCATGTCAAACCTCTAACCCACCATGTCCTAGCAAACCGTTGATTGGCTATGTTACCGCTTTGCTCAGCCCCTCTTATAGCGTTGTTAGTTGCAGGTGAAGATCGAAGTTTGTTCCTTGTTGGAACATGGAGATGTTGTTCCTTGTTGGAACATGTTTACTTGTTGGGATATCACAATATATCTTACTTAATTAATGCATCTATATACTTGGTAAAGGGTGGAAGGCTCGGCCTTATGCCTGGTGTTTTGTTCCACTCTTGCCGCCCTAGTTTCCGTCATATCGGTGTTATGTTCCCGGATTTTGCGTCCCTTACGCGGTTGGGCTATAATGGGAACCCCTTGACAGTTCGCCTTAAGTAAAGCTCTTCCAGCAATGCCCAACATTGGTTTTACCATTCGCCACCTAGCCTCTTTTTCCCTTGGGTTTCGCGGACTCAAGGGTCATCATTATTTTACCCCCCGGGCCAGTGCTCCTCTGAGTGTTGGTCCAACTGTCAGCTACCGGTGACCACCAGGGGCAACTCTAGGTTGGCCTACCCGTACCTAAGACAATCTGAGTGTGCCCTGAGAAAGAGATATGTGCAGCTCCTATCGGGATTTGTCGGCACATTCGGGCGGTGTTGCTGGTTTAGTTTTACCCTGTCGAAATGTCTTGTTGTACCGGGATACCGAGTCTGATCGGAATGTCTCGGGTGGAGGTCTATTCCTTCGTTGACCGTGAGAGCTTGTGATGGGCTAAGTTGGGACACCCCTACAGGGATTTGAACTTTCGAAAGCCGTGCCCGCGGTTATGGGCAGATGGGAATTTGTTAACGTCGGGTTGTAGAAAACCCGAAGTCGACCTTAATTAAAATACATCAACCGTGTGTGTAACCGTGATGGTCTCTTTCCGGCGGAGTCCGGGAAGTGAACACGGTGTTGGAATTATGCTTGACGTAGGTTGCTATAGGATCACTTCTTGATCATACTTTTATCGACCGTGCTTTGCCTTCTCTTCTCGCCCTCATTTGTGTATGTTAGCCACCATATATGCTAGTCGCTTGCTGCAGCTCCACCTCATTACTCCATCCTTCCTATAAGCTTAAATAGTCTTGATCTCGCGGGTGCGAGATTGCTGAGTCCCCGTGGCTCACAGATACTTCCAAAACCAGCTTGCAGGTGCTGATGAGTCTGTGCAAATGACGCAACCAAGCTCAGGAGGAGCTCGATGAAGATCTTGTCCTTTGTGTTGTTTCCGTTCTAGTTGATCAGTAGTGGAGCCCAGTTGGGGTCGATCGGGGACCTTTGTCGCATTTGGGGTTCTTCTTTTATTTTGGTTCCGTAGTCGGACCTTGATTGTATTTGGTTGTTGTAATGCTTTATTCATGTATTTGTGTGAAGTGGCAATTGTAAGCCAACTATGTATCTCTTTCCCTTATGTTTTACATGGGTTGTGTGAAGATTACCTCACTTGCGACATTGCTTTCAATGCGGTTATGCCTCTAAGTCGTGCTTCGACACGTAGGAGATATAGCCGCATTGAGGGCGTTACATTGTGAAACCAAGGCTATGACTTCCAAAAGCCATGAAAATCAAAGGAAATGGAGAACAAAGCTCTGATACCACTTGTAGGATCGAAAGTATGCCTAGAGGGGGGTGATTAGACTACTTGACCAAATAAAAATCTAGCCTTTTCCCAATTTTAGTTCCTGGCAGATTTTACCAACTGTGGACAAGCCAAGCAATTCAAGCAAGCATGCAAAGAGTATATGAGCAGTGGAAAGTAAAGCATGTAACTTGCAAGAATGTAAAGGGAAGGGTTTGGAGGATTCAAACGCAATTGGAGACACGGATGTTTTTGTCGTGGTTCCGATAGGTGGTGCTATCGTACATCCACGTTGATGGATACTTCAACCCACAAAGGGTAACGGTTGCGCGAGTCCACGGAGGGCTCCACCCACGAAGGGTCCACGAAGAAGCAACTTTGTCTATCCCACCATGGCCATCGCCCACGAAGGACTTGCCTCACTAGCTGTAGATCTTCATGAAGTAGGCGATCTCCTTTCCCTTACAAACTCCTTGGTTCAACTCCACAATCTTGTCGGAGGCTCCCAAGTGACACCTAGCCAATCTAGGAGACACCACTCTCCAAGAAGTAACAAATGGTGTGTTGATGATGAACTCCTTGCTCTTGTGCTTCAAATGATAGTCTCCCCAACACTCAACTCTCTCTCACAGGATATGGATTTGGTGGAAAGAAGATTTAAGTGGAAAGCAACTTGGGGAAGGCTAGAGATCAAGATTCATATGGTAGGAATGGAATATCTTGGCCTCAACACAAGTGTAGGTGGTTCTCTCTCAGAAATGGTAAGTTGGAAGTCTAGATTCGTTCTGATGGCTCTCTCCACGAATGAAGAGGAGGTGAAGGGGTATTTATAGCCTCCACACAAAATCTAACCGTTACACATAACTTCCCAAACTCGGTGGGACTGAATGGTTAAACTCGGTTTGACCGATTTAGCAAAGCTAGTGACCATTAGGGTTTTCGGTGGGACCGACATGCAACTCGGTAGGACCGATATGATTAGGGTTAGGGCATAACAAAATCTCGGTGAGACCGATTATACAAACTCGGTGAGACCGATTTTGGTAATGAGCTAACCAAAGAGTTGGCCAGGTAAACTCTGTGAGACTGATCGCTCATTTCGGTGAGACCAAAACATTACGAAGGCAAAACAGAGAGTTTACATTGCAATCTTGGTGGGACCGATCACTCATCTCGGTGAGACCAAAATGTTACGAAGGTAAACAGAGAGATTACAACCCCATCTCGGTGAGACCGGGATCCCTATCGGTGAGACCGATTTGCCTAGGGTTTGTGGCAGTGGCTAAGACATTTGAAACTCGGTGGCGCCGGATAAGAAGAATCGGTGGGGTCAAGTTTGACTTTTGGTTTAGGTGATATGTGGATGTGAGAAAGTAGTTGAGGGTTTTGGAGCATATCACTAAGCATTTTGAGCAAGAACCTCATTAAGCAACACCTCATCCCTCCTTGATAGTATTGGCTTTTCCTATAGACTCAATGTGATCTTGGATCACTAAAATAGAAAATGTAGAGTCTTGAGCTTTGATCTTGAGCCAATCCTTTGTCCTTAGCATTGTGAGGGCTCCACCTTTCTCATCCATGCCATGTCAATCATTGAGCTTTCCCGAGATATTAATCTTGAAATAACATTAGCTCAATGAGCTATATGTTGTTAGGAATTACCAAAACCACCTAGGGATAGTTGCACTTTCACCCCGACGCCCAGCTGTGGCACCCTCGCCACGGCCACGCCACCACCGACCGGTTCATCTCGAATGGGTGAGTCGCAAACCATGCCACCACCATGAGAATGACATGTGGGCCAGCCGCATTTAAGGTCCACATGTCATTGACTCATCGGCCGGTGCACTAAGTCACTGAAGCTCGGTCCCGTGGGCCCCGAGAGGGAAATGTAACTCCTGCGGCAGGCCTTGTGGTGCTCCCGCAGTACGAACTCGTGCCAAACCCAGAATTTGTTTCTTACTACTACCAATATGCTGACCGTGCATTGCAATGGATCCAAAGTATATCTATTTAGTGGGGTGCACTCTAAACACATTATATATTTATTTTTTCTCTAGCCTTTCCTAGACATGCAACCAAGCCACATAAGCTTCATGGGTGCCCCCCACATCATATTATTCATACTACGTTGACTGAAAAAGATAAATCACCCTAAACAAGATCTTCCCGTTTTTTGTTCCTACGATGTTGTGCCATGCACATACCTAGTTGTATAGTGGTAGTACTAGTTGTAGTACAAACTTTGTAATAGTAGGAGTAGTAGTACAAAGTGCTCCTACTCTATCAACGATCCCCATTTGACACCAAAATTCTTGGCTTCTGTGCTATAACTAGATATTCCCCTCCTTGTTTCTGTTTTCCAATGTGGCGGGCGGGGTGCGGTTTGCCAATAGTTGGTTTGCTCAACTGCGGTTCCACATGAAAGTGAAAATGCTAGGCAACACACCTTCCGTAGCTACGTGGCGTGCCGGACGGGCCGTGGAGTACTCCAAATTCCCGGGCGTGTGGGGGTGTGACGCGAACATGGCGGGCCTTTTCATTTTACTAGCAATGTGCTCGTGCGTTGCGACGGATCCAAAGTAGTAGAATAGTAGTACTTATTCACAAACTTGAAAAAAACACTCTTGTTTTGATATACATATATACCACTAAAATATATTACTTTTCACTCAAAATATATTTCTCAGGCTGTTTTGATGAGGTGAGGGGCAGATGTGGTTGCTTTCAAGATAATAAGGGGTTTTCTACAAATTGGAGCAGAGAAGTGGGCTATTGTTGCAAAAATGCCACAACTTACCTCACAACCGTTAGATGCGGATCTAATGGTCAAAAACGATGGATGGCAGACACACCACCATCACCAACTGAGTCTTTTATAGGAGTAGGAGTAGAGAAACATGTACACATTGCAATATTTGGTTCTGCTCCTTGGCACGATCGATAGATAGAAATAACGATTGGAAACGCTAAGGGGGGGCTTTTTCCGCCAGATAAGCAGGGTAGTAGCTAGGTTGGCGCATCGTCGGTTTGATCACATATGGTCCGACATGTTCTAGTGTTTCTAGCAAGATGCCTATGCGTTGCACTAAGTTGATGGAAAAGGTAAGCACAACTTATAAATTGACGAATGGTGTTGGGAATATTACTATTAAGTATAAATCGGCCATGAGGGGCCGGATTATGTCCACAAGGAGTTAGTCATGTTTGAAGCCCATGAAGACAAGAGGTATGGCGCTTTACAGAGGAGATCTAACATGAAGGCCCAGGGCCAAAGGCGGATTAGAACCCGTAGACATAAACCGCCATATGATATGTAACTTATTTTGTAAGGCAAGGAAAGGCAGAAACCGAGCCGGGCACGTTTATGAGTCGGCCTCGGGATTCTGTAAACCACCGGGCGTTAACCTGTGTATATAAAGGGATGACCCGGCGGCGGTTTACAGACAACAAACAAAAACTCGAGAGTCAGGCAAAGCAGATTTGCTCCCTGGTCATCGAAACCCTTGCAATTCCATCATAACTGGACGTAGGCTTTTACCTTCATCATAAGGGGCCGAACTAGTATAATTCCTCGTGTCCCTTGTCCACTTTAACCCCTTCAATCTAACCTGTCACGATGGCTCCACGACTAAGTCCTTTCACGAGGACATTTGCCGTGACAAAACCACGACAGTTGGCGCCCACCATGGGGCTATCGCATGATGGTTTCGAGTTCTTAAAGGGCGGCTTTGAAGGACTCAAGGGATATGCTGTGGGCCAGATGACCAAGAGTCGTCGCAGCAAGTTCTACATCAACGACACAGGATGGGGCCCCGAGGCCGACTCAATCGAGTATGGGTACCGGGTCCCCTTTGGCGGAATACACGTCTTCATTGGCAAGATCGGCGAACTGGGCCCTGAGCCGAACATCTGCACCGACATCATCGAGTCGGCTCAGTGTGCAAGATCTGCCCAAGTTTAGCCTACCATAAAGCATGCCTTCGTGGGAGTCATCCATGGAGTGCAATCTGAGGATAGATGAGCATCTGGTGGCAAAACCATTGTCTACTCTGACGATGAATCTTCAACCGGAGAAACCGAGTCGCTATATCAGCTGCAGCATGGCCGGATTAGTGGCGGTTCCGATGGTAACAGTATTACGGACCTCTCTGACCCACCGAGCCGAGTTGCGATCTTCATGGCCGGTACACAATCGGTGCAACATTCTTCTACCACCGTAGCAGTGATTTCTAGTTCAGCTGTTGCAACACCAGCCGGGGCGGGGGGCTCTCCTCCACCGCTGGCTCAGGCTTTGTCCGATTTATTCGACACTTTGGCAATGTTGTTGGCAGCTGAGGTTGATGCGGCGAATCAGGATCAGCGTAACACGGAAATTGCAAAGGTGAAGGATCAGATATCTCAAGCTAAGATGGATTTGGTAGCAGAGAACACCAGGGTGGCCGCAGAGCGGGCCGAGTTAGAGGCACGGACTTATCGGCTTATGCTGGATCAGAGTGCGTCAGATGATGTCATGAGGAGAAGGTACCCGTCGCACCTGCCGCCGGTTTACGAGGGAAGGATTCTTCACCTTTGCAACATGCCAGGAGCAGGCACCAGCAACCAACCAGTGGTAAACTGGGTGGAGGCACCAGGAACAGGGGCGCCGGTTCAGCCGTGCGCGATGGATCCGCCTCGTCAGAACAATGTACCATCACAGCATGTCTGAACGCCTCCGAGTCATTACTCTAACCCGTTGGATAACATCGTTGCCGCCACTTCACGATTGGCAGCTCTCCTGATCGATGGCGAGTCTCTGGTACGAATTGAAACGCGGGCTACGGAGCTCCTTCAGACAGCTTTGAATCAATAGCAGGCTTATTCACACAGTTGCGAGAGGATTCATACCACCCCTGTCCAAGTCGGAGCTACAGCAGGCATGTTGATGAACCGGCCGTATCAAGCAGTGCGCGAAACCGTAACCCGCCGCGAGGTCATAACCCGGCGGGCGGCGGTGCTAATGCCCAGATGTGGTGGATCACGGTAGGGCATGTCGAGAAGCCGAGTTAGACGCGCAGTACGCGGCCCGTCAGCTTACTCCGGTTCGTCCAACTACTTGGTGGAACCAGGCGCGTTTTTCAGTTCTTTGGGGGTGCCATGTCTTACCCCGGCCATATGTAACATGCAGCTGCCGAAGGACTTCGAGGGTCCTCGTAAGGTGCCCAATTACACTGCCGATTTACCCCCCGAGTCATGGGTTGAGAGCTATTAGATGGCGATGGAGATGCTGGACATGGATGATGCGACATGTGCTAAGTACTTCACCATGATGTTGGAAGGGTCAACTCGTACTTGGTTAAAATGTTTACCAGCTAACACCATTGGATCATGGGCCGAGTTAAAAAGTCGGTTTATCCAGAATTTCAAAGCTACGTGCAAACAACCCATGTCAATTGTGGACTTAGCCGCCTGTGTTCAATGGGAGGGGGATTCTACAAACCATTGGGTGAAACGGGTATCAACTATTCTGCATTCATTAGACCGCATCAATGCTGACACGGCAATCTTGACATTGGAAGGCAACTGCCGGTTTATGCCTTTGAAGCTGAAGTTTGGAAGGCTCAAGCGTCACTGCAATGACATGGCCACGCTTATGGAAGCTCTGGTTAAATATGCCAATTCAGATAGTACCAAGGACCCTGAATCTGAGGATGAAAAGACAGGGAAGGGAAAGAAGAACGACAGTGCCAAGGGGCAGCAGCATAACCCGGCGGGTCATGGGAACAATGGTAAGCGTAAGGCGGATAATAGCTTGGACTTTGTGGCGAACAACAACACCCAGGATAATGGTCAGCACCGTAAGGGTAAAGCACCCCAGCGGGATGGAGGATCAGGTCCCAATCTTGAGCGCCTGCTAAATCAGCCCTGCCCAAAGCACGGGTCGAAGGAAAGGCCAGCTACGCATCTTTGGAAGGATTGCTTCATTATGCTAGAGTTCAAGAATTCAAATCTCTTTCAATACGACAATGGACCGTCCGGCGGTTCAGGAGGCGGTTTTCATGGCTCGGGTTATGGTGGAGGCAGCTCTGGTTCAGGATTCCAAGGCAACCAAACCGGACATGGCAATCAGGGCAACCAGGGAGGTTATAATCATCAAGGGAGTCAGCAGCAGCAACAATTGGGTTATCAGAGTAATCCGAAACAGTTGAATAGTGGGTAGTACCATGTCTTCACCACTAGTTTGTGTAAGCACGATCATAAGCTTCGTAAAAGGGCAGTAAACTCTGTTGAACCGACAGTGCCTCGTCATCTGCGCTGGTATGAACAACCCATTGTGTGGAGTCGGGAGGATCATCCACCCCGGGTTGATAATCCGGGTCACCTGGCATTAGTGGTGGCACCTTAGGTTGGGGGGTACAAGTTCACCAAGGTACTCATGGATGGAGGGAGCAGTATCAATATCCTTTATTATGAAACCTTCCGTCGCATGGGGTTGACAGATAAGAATCTTAAACCGTCGAACACCGTCTTTCATGGTGTGGTGCCTGGTAAATCGGCGTACCCAGTTGGTAAGATAGCCCTAGAGGTTGCTTTTGGAGATGATCATGATTCAAGATCAGAAACATTGACTTTTGAAGTGGTGAAAATCAAGAGCCCATATCATGCCCTGTTTGGACGGCCGGCTTATGCTAAGTTCATGGCAAGGCCCTGTTATGTTTATCTGCAGCTTAAGATGTCGGGTCATAAGGGGACCATCATAGTGCACGGGAGCCGGAAGATTGCTTTGGAATGTGAAGAAGGTGATGCGGCCTATGCTAAGTTGGTTTGTGCAACAGAGGAGTTGAAGTTTTACAAAGACAATGTTGATCCGGCAGATATGACTTCTCTGAAAAAACCAACTACAGAGCATGATCCGGCTTTGAAGTTTAAATCGGCTGAGGAGACTAAGCTAGTTGATTTTGTTCCTGGCGATTCATCCAGGCAGTTCAGCATCAGCGCTAACCTGGATACGAAATAGGAAAGTGCGCTCATCAAGTTCATCCGTGAGAACCGGGACATCTTTGCATGGAAGCCTTCTGACATGCCAGGTGTATCGAGGGAACTTGTTGAGCACACTCTTAATATAGATCCTAAGTTTAAACCGGTCAGGCAGTTTCTCCGCCGCTTCAATGAAGAAAGGCGCAAGGCTATTGGTGAGGAGGTAGCCCTGCTATTGGCAGTAGGGTTTATTGTGGAGGTCTTTCACCCTGAGTGGCTAGCTAATCTGGTGCTGGTGCTTAAGAAGAACGACACTTGGCGTATGTGTGTGGACTACACAGATATGAACAAGGCATGTCCAGCTGATCCCTTTGCTGTCCCTCGTATTGATCGGATCATTGATGCTATGGCGGGTTGTGACCGTTTGTGTTTTCTGGACGCTTATTCTGGTTATCATCAGATCAAAATGACAATTAAGGACCAGGAGAAGACAACTTTCATAACTCCCTTTGGAGCCTTCTGCTATGTATCTATGCCTTTTGGGCTCAAGAGTGCCCAGGCGACTTATCAGCGTTGTGTCCATAATTTCCTTCATAAACAGATTGGGCGCAATGTTCATGCTTATGTGGATGATATTGTGGTGAAGTCCAGAAAGGAGGAAACATTGATAGATGACTTGAAGGAGACTTTTGGTAACCTCCGGGTTTATAAGATGATGCTTAATCCGGCCAAATGTGTCTTTGGTGTACCGGCAGGCAAGCTCTTGGGTTTTCTGGTGTCTAACAGGGGCATTGAAGCTAATCCGGAGAAGATCACAGCTATTACATCTCTGGATAAACCGGCGTGTATTAACGATATGCAGCGGCTGGCGGGTCGTATTGCAGCATTGAGCCGGTTTATCAGCCATTTGGGAGAAAAGGCAATCCCTCTATATCAGATGATGAAGAAGACAGACCATTTCGTCTAGAGTGATGCTGCCAATGAAGCCTTTGAGAGTTTAAAGTGGCAGTTAGCTGGACCGCCCATCCTTGCTGCTCCTGTTGATAAAGAGCCCTTGTTGCTCTACGTGGCTGCTAATGCCCGGCCTGTTAGTGTGGCTATTGTTGTGGAGCGCAAGGAGGCCGGAAAGGAGTATCTGGTTCAACGGCCAGTTTATTACATCAGCGAGGTACTTATTGAGTCCAAGCAGAGGTACCCACATTGGCAGAAGCTGGTGTATGGGGGTTTTATGGAAAGCCGGAAGATCAAGCATTATTTTCAGGGTCACCCTATCACAGTGGTCAGTTCCTCCCCCTTGGGGGATATCATCCAAAATAGAGAAGCAATTGGCCGGATTGCCAAATGGGCTATTGAGCTTGGACCTCACGGGTTAAAATATACGCCTCGCACAACAATCAAATCCCAAGCACTTGTGGACTTCATCAATGATTGGATAGAGTTGTAGGCATCGGAGGAAAAGCCGGATAACACTTATTGGACTATTCATTTTGATGGGTCCAGACAATTGGAGGGCTCGGGGGCTGGAGTCATATTAACTTCCCCACGAGGTGATAAGTTTTGTTCTGTTCTCTGTTTAATGTTCCCTTGCACTAACAATGCAGCTGAATATGAGGCCTTGCTCCATGGTCTTCGGATGGCTAAGGAGATGAATTTAAGCTGGGTTAAGTGCTTTGGTGGCTCGGACCTGGTAGCTCAACAGGTGTCTGGCACTTGGGATTCCAAGGATCCACTCATGGCGGCGTATCGACGAGAGGTGGACATAGTGGTTGGTCATTTCAAGGGTTATCAGGTTGACCATATAGACCGAAGAATGAAGCGATGGATGCTTTAAGTCGCTTAGGCTCTCAATGTAAACCGGTGCCGCCCAATGTCTTCCTGGATGTGCTACATAATCCGTCGGTCAAGATACCTACAGAGGAGGACTTGGCTGTTCCTGACCCGGAGGCTCAATTGGTGGCGGCTCTTCACGTTATCCCGGATTGGACAGTCCCATACCTGGCGTACATGAACCGGGGCAAGTTACGGGACGATGAAACTTTGGCCCGACAGATAATCCGGCGATCCAAGTCAATGACCATTATCAATGGGGAGTTGCATCATTGCAGCGTAACAGGGGTGTTTCAGCGTTGTGTGTCTCCTCAAGAAGGCTGTGAGATTTTGAGTGAGATCCACGAAGGATATTGTGGTCACCACGCCGGTTCAAAATCCTTGGTAGCTAAGGCCTTTCGTCACAGTTTCTATTGGTTGACGGCTCATGCTGATGCTGAGGATTTGGTAAAGAGGTGTGACGGTTGTCAGAAATTTGCACGCCGCGCTCATGTTCCGGCTCAAGAATTAAGGATGATTCCAATCACTTGACCGTTTGCAACTTGGGGGCTGGATATGGTTGGGCCCTTTAAGAGGTCCAAGGACAAGAAGACCCACCTACTGGTGGCGGTTGATAAGTTCACCAAGTGGGTAGAGGCAGAGCCAATCAGTAAGTGTGATGCAGCCACGGTGGTTCAATTCATCAAAAAGGTGATCTTCCGTTTTGGTTTTCCACACAGCATGATAACTGATAATGGTACTAATCTGTCCAAGGATGCAATGGAAGAATTTTGTCAACATGAGCACATCCGGCTTGATGTGTCATCAGTGGCTCACCCCAATCCAATGGTCAAGCAGAGAGAGCCAATCAAGAGATTTTGAGAGGCACCAAGCCCCGTCTTATGGTTCCTTTAAAGCGGACGCCGGGTTGTTGGGTGGAGGAGTTACCTTCCGTGTTATGGAGTATCAATACCACACCGAACAGATCTACGGGTTACATGCCTTCCTTCATGGTTTACGGAGCAGAGGTGGTTCTCCCTAGTGACATCCGTCATGACTCGCCCCGTGTGGCGGCTTATGTTGAAGCTGATAATGAGAAAGCACGTCAGGATTCCCTGGACCTGTTAGATGAGGAGCGTGATATTGCAGCAGCTCGTTCGGCGATTTACCAGCAAGACCTACGACGTTATCACAGCCGCCGGGTTAAAACTAGAACTTTTCAAGAAGGCGATCTGGTGCTCCGGCTCATCCAAGATCAGACTGATATGCACAAGTTGTCCCCGCCTTGGGAAGGACCTTTTGTGGTCAGCAAAAATTTGCACAATGGATCATACTACTTTATCGATGTTCGAGAGCACAAAGACTCACGTAAATCGGAGGAGGAGACCCAACGGCCATGGAAAATAGCTCATCTTCAGCCTTACTATACTTGAGCCACGGGCTCTTCTTATGTACATATTTATGACAACGTATATATTATGATCAATATAATAAACCGGAGCCTCAGCTAAAGCAGGGTCTCTGTTGTTTTTATTACAACATGAGTGGTTACATGGGGGCTTCTATTTATAAAGCGGAGTTCTATTTCCCATTGATCTGGATTATAAAGCCACATATATCAAAGGAAATCACTAGGCGGCTTGGTCGTATTCGAACCATAGCTACACCTCTTGATTGGCATAAGGCCATTAGGGAAATCACTTGGGGGCTTGGTTGTATTTGAACCATGGCTACACCTCCTGATCGGCTTAAAGCCAAAAGGAAATCATGTGGGGCCAAAGAGAGTGTTGCAACAACACAACTCAAACATAGGCACCCACCGAGCACAGCTCAAATGTTGCCTGGGGGCTCTTTGCCTCTCAAAGAACAAAGAGCTTGCACCCTTGCAATAGGCTATCAAGCCAGGCTTGGAAGCCAGGTGTATTCACCTAAAACCCCGGGTTATCCTACCTTTTTAAGTAAGCCCCTCCGTCCAGGTAAACCTGGTATGACCCGCCGAACGTTTGACAAGTCAATCTCATAGACCCTGAACTTGTCAAAGTTAAAACGACGATTAGTTAATGATTGAGGCCCATCTTAAAAGGCTTTGAAAAATGGTTTAACTCGATGGCCTGGCAGCCCATGAAAAACCTTGATTTAGGGCCTGGCAGCCCATGAAAAGCCTTGCATGTTCTTTTTGTGTTTTTATTTGACAAGTTTTTTCTCCTTTGGTGAGATTTTTAATATTTTATGATAAACCGGCGTTTATTGACCCAGGTTAGCTTTCAACGATAAGTTGTTAGTACATGATCAGTTATAATCCGATGTTTATTGACCTGGTCTGGTTTTGATTACAAGTCACCAGTATTATATGTGGATACACTGGTGTTTATCATAACCTGGTACGGTTTTATCATAAACCGGCAAAACATGGAAGGAGTTATCAATACTCAAGATTGGGGTTATCACCCTAAATACACAAAAGTTGGTCAACCAACAGTGTGATTCGATATCACAGGTATCGTCTTTTCATCTTTGATTATTTTTAAAAGTACAGCCTTGGTTATCAACCTCGGCTATATATATATATATTTGGGCATCATGACCCGTCCAGCGGTAAACCGCCAGGACACTTTCAAATTTCTTGTATGCAGGAATAATTTGAATAACACAACTACGGATTATGAACATAATATATCCTAAAGCATGGTGGATTCACATTATCAGGCAAAATAAGTATGCACGATGGCATAGCAGACCGAGTGTTTTGAACTAGCCTATTACAAGGCGCTTTAATGCCCAAAACAATAATTGTTTTCAGCAAGTGTGGCAGTACACAGAAGGCTAAGCCGGCCCCCAAATCATGACTCATCACCAGGCTGAGTTGAAGGCTGTGGATCGTCCTGCGCTGGTGCATTTTCCTCCTCTCTACCCAGTGGCTGGAAGTCAATGGTTGCCCAATCGATTCCAGTTAAGGCTTGGAACACAGCTTCATCACTTATAAGGTTTGAGGGGTCAACATCGGGGGCATAGGTGTGCTTATAGATTGGCGGAATAAGATCTTCTACATCATGTGTTGGCGCAGGATATCTTTTCTGATCACAATCATAAATCGGCTGATAGTGAGAGAGATTGGTTTCCTCAGCCAACTTGCTTGCTAAGGGGTGCATTTTCCTTGTCAACCAGCAAAGATCGTCATTGTTAAACACTGAGCCATCCTCCTTTACGCCAGGGTAGCCACGGCCTATATCCGACGATTCAAGATCTGGTATCCATGCCCTAGCCTGGATTAGGGCGGTTAGCGCACCTGACCTTGCAGCTGATCTTTTTAGCTCATCCAACCAGGCAGGCAACATTGACAGTTTCTCAAAGGTTTCCTTTATCAAGGTTGGAGGCGGTTTGTTATGAGCAGCAGTGGAGATGGCCCGTTGAGCTTCGGAATATAACTGCTCTATCAGAGTATAGGCAGCCTTCAGCTTCATCCGCATGTCAGAGCCCAGATGGGTAATGTGAGTTCCAGTGTCATTGCGAGCATCAGTAAACCGGTAACTGATGAGATAATGTATGTTGGAAACTTCAGGTGAGGGTACTTACCAAAAACAGCAGAGGTCATGGCATTGATCTGCCACTTTAAACCAGCCAGCTCTTCGACCATCGGTTTAAGGGTTACTTCTGTGTCTTCAGCTCTCTTTTGCAATGCAGTTTTCTCTGTGCCCCAATCTGCCCGTTCCTTGTTAAAAGTTTCCTTCAGCTTCTCCATGGCTTCTAAGACACTGGTCAGTTCCTCTTTGGCTTTGGAGGTTTCTGCTTCTTAAGATTTGACATTTTCTTGAAGGTCAGCAGTTTGGGATTCCCTTTTGCTCAGCTCTGCCTATAAGAGAAAGGCATATTATGAGGTGGCAGTAAATATTGGAAGTCCCAAGCGCATAACAAGTTATAGACTTGGCACTTGGGGGCTAATGTCTATTTGATTGATTATCAGAATTTTTTTACAAGTCCCAAGCACAATACAAGTATTATTCTTGACACTTGGGGGGCTAATGTACGTTTGCTCAAAGTAACATTGGTTAAAGTCCCGATTCAGCTTGAAAGGATAAACTGGCCCTTGGGGACTACACAGACGAAAGTTAAAAGATTACAATGCTAAAGTACCGGTTCATCTTAAAAAGATAAATCGGCCCTTGGGGGCTACTGGAGTTGGTACTTGAACTTGGACATAAGAGAGAAATAGTTATGAAGTTACCTCATATTGGTCCTTCATCAGATTCACTAAACCGGCTTCGTAGTCGCGGTTTGTGTACAGACGGTTTAAGAAACCAGAATGAAGTTCTTGGGCATTGAGGTGGGCGTAGCTTGACAAGTCTGTGCTCCACTTGCCTTTGCCCATAGCAGAGAATTCCTCCTTGGCACTATGCTTTGATAATGCAACAGGAATGCCAGGGGTGGTGTGGCCAATGCCAGTAATTATAACATCATCTTACTTGTCACCGGCAACCTTTACTGGAGTTGACGGTTTATCAGCAGCCTTAGCTAGACTAGACGGTTTATCATCAGTACGAACCGGGCTTGCCGGTTTATCATCAGTGGTTGTTGCATCAACTTGTTCAACAAAATCATGGTCTTGAGGGGGTGGATCATCAAACATGGCATCAACATTTGTTCCTTCTGGTTATGGAGTTCCCTCCGGTTCAACAACCACATGGTCATCAGACGGTTTAGTTACCCGAGCTTTCTTACTGCGTCTGGCCTTGGCCCTGAAAGGAAAAGATATAAAGGTCAGTATAACACGCAAGTATAAAGTGTCAAAAGATTAAGTTTAAAGTATTTACCCAGGAACGGTCTTAAGAGGAGGGAGTTGTGTGGCCATTGACTCGCCAGATGATGAATGAGGCGTTCCCTGATAATTGGAATCAGAGGGATTAAGGGGTTGTCGGAAATAACCTACCTTGGGATAAGAAGGATCGGAAGTGGGTGAGACCTCAGATTGACGCTTCCGAACCGGAGTGTTTGGTAAACCGGCTGAAGTGACTACTTGGCCGTTGTGCCGGGTTGTGCGGCGAGCTTCATGTTGCTGCTTCTTCAAAAGAAAGTTTGGGTCCAAGTGAGCTAGGGGGTGAGAAAATCTTACTTTCTGGATTGCTTGACGGATTTTTTGTGTTGGCAGAGGGTCTGAACCGGAGGAAAGGATAATTACCTCTGCATCATCGGCTTGGCTGCCTTCAGCGTCATCCTGATAATAATCATTTCATTGAGGTGTATGAAAAATGAGCCAAGAGAGTCAAGTTCTACCTCTACGTCCGGATCATCAAGGTCGTCATCAAGGTTTAACCCGATGGGTTCAGTTGCCTTTTTCTTGGCATGTCTTTTAACAACCTTCATCTTTGGTCGAGGGGTCTTGGCCAGTTTATCCTGCGGTTTCTTCTTCCAGAATGGGTCGTCACCCTGTTAAAAGATTGACACAGGATATAAAAGATTGCACAGTTAAGAATATCAAGTACAAAGCAGGAGTGAGGCAATTCTTACAGCTGTCGGTTTATTCAATGTATAAAAGGGACTTAACCCAGTCCTACTGCAAACAGCTGGCGATTCATTCAGCATCTTCTTAACAGATTCAGTAACTTCAGCCTCTGTTAGCTGAATATCAATATGACGTTGAGGATCTTTTGAGTCCCCTGTGTACTCACACATTAAACCGGGGCGATGGCTTAACGGTAAAATACTCCAAGATATCGAAGAACGAACAAAGTCCACTCCTATCAAACCGTTAGTCATGAAAGCTCTGAGCTTGGCGAGTTGTGGTGCGTATGTGGACCGTTCCTTGGCAGTTAGTCGTTGCGGAAATGGGTATGTGTTGGTAAGCCAGTGAGCACGATAACCCTGCAGAGGGGTCTCGTCTTCAGGGGAAGTATCCTTATAGTAGAACCAAGTCTGGTTCCAATCCCTAGGATGACTGTGAAGTTTGGCATGAGGGAAGCTGACATCCTTCCTTTTCTGAATGGAGACGCCGCCAAGTTCAGTGTTGGGTCCATCTACAAATTCAGTATGACGGTTCAAATAGAAAAAATCCCGGAACAATTCAACAGTTGGCTCTTCTTGCAGATAGGCTTCACAAAACACTTGAAAGTCACAAATATTGGACACATAGTTGGGTCCAATATCTTGAGGATGGATCTGAGCGGTTTAAAACCACGATTCATGTGATCAACAAATACCACTACCTCGCCGTCTTTTGGGGTAGGAGGATTTTCTGGACCGGGAATACGCCAGTGGATTTCGCTTTGTTTTGGTAAAATGCCAGTTCTGACGCATCCATCTAGCTGCTCCTCAGTAACCCGGGAAGGGACCCAGTTACAAGCATAAAATTGTTTGGCCATTTCAAATGAAAAGCTGGAAAAAGATCAAATGCCGGTTTAAGGTTCATGACAGACAAGCGTAAAGTGTAGCAGGTTAAGGGAAAGGTATTCAAGCATGCAAGATTGTTAAACCGGAGGTTGATGCTATTATAAATGGTAAAGTGACTGGCGGTTTACGAGGGGACTAATGGCATATGGAAGATTATTTTATAAAGGATAAACCGCCAACACAGACAATGAAAGTACAGATCTGAAGCAAAAATGACTAAGTGAGGAAAAACAAGCTTCACAGTTTTACATTGGAATTTTGGATCTACCACATGTTAGGAAAAGGAAAATAAGTCTAGAACTAAAGACTAGTACAGAGGAGTTCATCAGTTCTAAGGAGGCCTTTGTACAAGAAAAGGGGATCTACTAGCATCTGAAATGGATACAAAACAGCTATTGCGTGAGTTTCATACTTCTTTTAGATCAAAAGATGATGTAGTGGAGAAACTACGAAGAATCCGTAAGGAACAATGAAGAACACAGCAGAACTCGCAAACCCTAGCAGATCTACAGAGGAAGGGAAGAGGAACTTACCGAAGCTGTTGAAGCAGCGGAGGCGCGCCGCGTTTTTTCTGGAACGATTAGGTTGATGCAGCGGCCAGAGGTGAAGACGAGGGCAGAGCTTGACGACGGCGGCTACACGTACGGGTCAGGTCGGCACGAGGAAGAAGAAGCAAGGAGGCAAGAGGGAAAAAATTAAAAGGACCCCCAGTCTTATTTATAAGGTGAAAGGATAAGTGACATGTGCGAAAATCGAGGAGCCCAAAAGTTGGATATGTGACAGCACGGTCGCCTCGATTGTCGGAGGCTTATTAATGAAGGTGAGGTATATTCAATTTTTAATAACAGGTGACGTCATGGTGATTTTTTACGAACCTGGAAGATGACGTCATGGCAGTTTACAAGATTTATGTGAAGGTGCGGAAGAAGGAATTTTTCTAAGTGTTGAAGATTGACATGAACGAGTTCAAATCAATCTGGGGCTTAATGTTGGGGATATTACTATTAAGTATAAACCGGCCATGAGGGGCCGGATTATGTCCACAAGGAGTTAGTCATGTTTGAAGCCCATGAAGACAAGAGGTATGGCGCTTTACAGAAGAGATATAACATGAAGGCCCAGGGCCCAAAGGCGGATTAGAACCCGTAGACATAAACCGCCATATGATATGTAACTTATTCTGTAAGGCAAGGAAAGGTCGAAACCGAGCCGAGCATGTTTATGAGCCGGCCTCGGGGTTCTGTAAACCGCCGGGCGTCAACCTTTGTATATAAAGGGACGACCCGGTGGCGGTTTAGGGACAACAAACAATAAATCGAGAGTCAGGCAAAGCGGATTCGCTCCCTGGTCATCGAAACCCTAGCAATTCCATCATAACTGGACGTAGGCTTTTACCTTCATCGTAAGGGGCCAAACCAGTATAATTCCTCGCGTCCCTTGTCCACTTTAACCCCTTCAAGCTAACCCGTCGCGATGGCTCCACGACTAAGTCCTTTCACGAGGACATCTGCCATGACAAAACCACGGTAGATGGAGTACTAGTTACAGTGATGCATATAATTAAGCAAAGGGATCGCACATGTCTGTATTGACTGGAACGAGAATGCAATAACACAATAAGAATTAATGCCACGATGATTTGATCGCAGTGGTGGTTACAGGTGGCAAGAAGAAAGATGCATCCATCAACGTACGACCTCCACCTCCTCAACTCAGTGCGTCGGGCCACCAACCGGCGGCTAAGGAGCAGCGGCTTTTGTGGCGAGGTCAAGGTGCTTCTCAGCAAAGGCATCCAAGGCTTCCAGCCGGTTGAGGAAGGCCAACTCATAGCGTCCTCCACCACAAAAAAATACACTTCCGTGATGATACGTGTTCGTCACAATAGGTCACGTTTTCTGTCATGCATGTACATCCATGACAATTTTATGACAGAATCAAGATAGTCATACTTGTGCTGTCGTAGAAGTGTTCCATGACATTACCAAATTTATCATCACGGAAGTGTCCACTTCCATGACGATAAATCGCGCGTCACAGAAGTGCTTTCGTCAAGGGTGACCGACACGTGGCATCCACCGTAACGGAACACCGTTAAGCTATCGGGTCTGGTTTTGGATCCCATGACCCGTCAACAGAATCGACCAATAGGGATTTTCCACGTGTAAAATCATCATTGGCTAGAGGAAACACGTGTCGGCTCACCATTGGGACAGATGTCATCCACTCATTGGACCCAAAGCGCCTATGATATGTCGACACGTGGCACGGCCCAACAGAGACCCATTCCTGTGAAAAGGCCGGCCCGTTTGACTTGGTCAAAAGGTGGCGGGCTGGCCCACGGCAAGCCTATTAATGGCATGTTCGCATATAGCCCATTTACAGCCCACTAACCTAGGGCCCGTTTATGGCCTATCCGAATTAGGCCTAGTAGCGTCATCTGGGCCGTCCAATTTAATTCCAGCCCGTTTTAACTTCTGGCCCATGTATGGCCCATGACATCTTTCGGCCCATATGAGGCCCTTAGTAACCCTCGGCCCATTAACGACCCATGGTAAAACTGGCCCGTAATGAACAGTGTATCACTTTATACCCATTAACAGCCCATTATTCCGTTGGGCCGTTTCCAGCCCATGTTATCTCTCAGCCTTCTCAGGGCCCATTTATTCTTGGGCACATTTCCAGCATTCGTTTACTTTCGTCCCGTTATTGTCATTTTCTGCTTGTGGGCCAAATTCAGCCCATGGTTACAGTCGGCCCATTTGTGGCCCGTTAATACGTTGGGCCGTTTTCATAGCGTCATCAAATACGGCCGATTAACGACAGCCCGTTATGGTCGGCCCATGAACGAAAGATTTCAACTCTTGCCCATTTACAGCCATAATGTGGTCTGTTATTGGCCCATGTTTGGCCAACCGATCATACGACCCGTAGAAGGCCCATTGATGATACAGCCCGTAGAAGGCCCATTGTGTCTACGGCCCGTATAAGGCCCATTGTTTCTATGGCCCTAGCAAGGCCCATTGTTTCTACGGCCCGTAGGAGGCCCATGTTAACTACAATAAATATGTAGCCCATGGTTAATGTGGCCTAGTTTTAAAAAAATAGGTTATTGAGGCCACTAGCAAACCACAGAAAAAGAACTGCACTGACTACAAGAAAACAAATAAACAAGACAATGAGGAAATAAATAAGCAAGCAACTTATGCTAGGCTATCACGGCTATTACACATATTACATCCACTAGCCATCAAAGTTCGCCACCAGTGAAAATATAGGGAACAAAGCAGCATATAAACGCCGCAGCAAAACAAGTCCAAAACTGAAACCACTTTAGAAGAGCTCAAGAAACAATATCCTGGGTACCCATAATGCTGGCAAGATGCTTAGCAAGCTTATTAACTTTCTCTTGTTTGGCGCTTAAATCCTCAGCACTTGTTGTTTGCACCAGAAAGTATGCATCCGAATTCTGCAGGGACTTCCTCAGTCCTTCGGCTTCCTATCGCATAACATCTGATTGATGTATTTCAACTTGAAGTTGAGACTCAAGAAGCGGAACTGATTCAGGTAGCGAGTTCAAAGAGCTGGTGCCAGCAGTAGCAGCCAGTAACTCGAACACTACATCAAGATAGGACTTTGGGGTTGTCTCAGTGTCTTCAATATAGTTTTTATCAGCTTTCTTGGAGACCAACAGGGATGTCTCACTATCTTGAACCGTATCTGCATTACTCCCCGTTACCATTGCATAACGGGGTACTCTTCTCCAATATTTTATCTGCGTTCTAAACGAGAAACAAACAAACACATCATAGGTTTACAATGGAGTATATAAAACTCATTTTGGTAAACCAGTTCAGTAGTAAGGTGGACAGGATAACAACATGAAACAAACATATATCTATGTAGTATGGTCACTGTATGGTCTATATCAAGAAAAGTAACTGAATGTACAGACATTGTAAGATAGACAGGTGCAATGGATAGTAGGGAAGAAAACAGGGCATGAAATAATTCACATTTATGTTGTCTAACCAAACAGAATAGCAGGACATAATTTCACATATATGATGGCTAATTAAACAGGATAGCATGACACAATTTCACATGTATGATGGCTAACTAAACAGGATAGAATGACATACTTCAAAATATGATGACTATGTAAACAGGATGACATGATATAACTATACGATGTGTCTATTAAAGTGGTTGGCATGCCATAAATCACAAACATGCCGTCGATGGAAACATGATGGCATGATATAATTCACGGATAGAATGACATAATTCAAAATATGATGACTATGTGAACATGATGAGATGATATAACTATATTATGTCTTTAGAAAATGGGTTGGCATGCCATAATTCAGATACATGTTGTCTATTTAAACATCATGGCATGATATAATTCAAATATATGATTTGTATACTAAGGAAGTGAGCAGAGGGCAATCGCATATATGATGTGCCAACTAAGGAGGTGGCATTCAATATCGTGTATATGATGTAAAAACTAAGCATTGCAATACAACATATGCATGATATGAGTAATATAACCCTGCCAAGTTTGAGCATACACCTCAGGGGGATAATAGGGCTGGTCATCTGCCTCTGAATCCTTCTCTGAAGAGCTATCTGTAACCAGCAAGATATCTACTTCAACAGGTAGCATTGTCTGCTCTGAAGACCTTGTTTTCACTCCAGATTTCTCCATCGCCAATTCAAATGGCTGATGCACAAGAAGAGCAGTTGAATATACAAACATTGTCGACAAAAGCAATGAGAAATACAAAAAAATGATGACATGATATAATTCACATATATGACGCTTGGCTAAATAGCATGGCATTGCATAATTCACATATATAATGCCTTGCAACAAGATAGCATTGCATAATTTACATATATAATGTCTTGCAACAAGATGGCATTGCATAATTCACATATATGGCAATTAGACACTAAACAAGTGGCATTCACACAAAGCATGTGTAAACTAAGCAAATGACATAGCAATGCAAGATACCATACGCACGATATGAGAAACATAACCCTGCCAAGTTAGAGCATGCACCTCGGGGGGGGGGGAATAGGACTGGTCATCTGTCTTGGAATCCTCCTCTGAGGAGCTATCTGTAACCAGCAAGACATGTGCTTCGTCAGATAGCATTGTCTGCTCTGAAGACCTTGTTTCCACTCCAGATTTTTCCATGACTGTGCCGAATGGCTGATGCACAGGAAGAGGAATTGAATGTACTAAAATTGTTGACAAATTTAACACGTAATAAAAAAATGATGTCATGATATAATTCACATATAAGATGACTGGCTAACCAAGGTGGCATTGCAAAATTCACATATATAATGCTTGGCTAAACAAGATGGCATTGCATGATTCACATATACGATAAAGAAACTAAATAGATGGCATTGACACAAAGCATGTCTAAACTAAGCAGATGACATCTTTGATGTATATAGTAAGCAATGCAAGGCACCATATGCATGATATTACCAACATCAGCATGCCAAGTTAGAGCGAAGACCTCATGGGGTAAATAGGAGTGGTCTTCTGCTTCTGAATCCCCCTCAGAATAGTTATCTTCCTCTTGATTACGATCCAAAATGGGGGAGGGGGGCTGCCTTTGCGCCCACCATGGAGCGACGTCTGCATGAAATTTTATTGCCACGCAAGGCTCGTCTCTTTTGCTCTACATGTTCAGTTCCATTGTGTACAATAACTGACATGCATAGGAATAAAACATAGTGAGATTATGTAAGGAGTGCATGCAGAAATCCGGAGTAATGGTAGCAAACTGTGGATAGACCCAAAACCAATGATAGCAGGCAGATAATAGCTTTAGTTAAAAAAATAGAGATAATGGTTCTTTTAATGTTTGTTTGCACCCAACGTGAAACTCATAGTAGACACCCAAGATTAACCAGATAGTAGACAGATAGTACTGATTGCTGCCCAATATGTACCCCACAACCATTTAAAAACTCAAGTTTCGGCATAAGTTTGGACCTGAATCGGAGTCTAATAGGTGAACACGACGATAAAGTAGCATGTCATCATATTAAACAATGCATAACGTAAGCACACACGGAAGAGTGCGACCTCTCTTGCGGACCCGTGTAGTCCTCAAGGTCATCTGCTCAGTTGATGATGGTAATGCAGTTGTCGTGGCTGCCGGCAGCGGGGAAGAAGATCTGAGGCGGCGAAAGACAGTTTGAAGAGTGGATCCCTACTGTGGTGAACCCTTTCGTTGTTGGAGCAGCTGAGTTGGGGTGGAACACAGCACCGCAGGAGCAGGACAAACCACACAAGGTTTCCTTTGACACATATCTGTAACAGAAGTAATTGTGTAAGGGCTTGTTTGAATTTGAGGATTCTAACAATGCAGGAATAGGAAATAGAAAGGAATAGGATAGGAATGCACGTGCAAAACAGAGAATTTAAAAACACAGGATTTCTGCCAATCTGGGTGTTTGGTTCACAAGAATTGGAAGATTAGAGGATGCAAAGAAGCATGGTGAGATTAAGGCAAACCACAAGAAAATGTACGATTATAATGCTATTATGCTACTATCTCTTAGTCTTGTGCTTCATGAATAGGAATTAGAAAAGGAGGACAAGTGGAAATTAAAATTCCTACGGTTTATCTTTCAAGGAGACACTAAAGGAACAAATCCTACATTTTTCCTTTGCTCCATTCCTTTGCACCAAATTCATGAAAAGTAGTACCATAGGAAACTTTCCAATTCCTATGTTTTGCATTCACTTTTCCTTTCAAGCACTAGCGATTCTAGTAGGCAGGCTTGAGCAAGGAAAAGCCTACACTAAAAATGTTTTTGTGCTACTTCTATTACTTTGGACCCAGGCCACTACCCTACTAGCTCAACTCCCAGGGCCATCGACAAATGCACAGCTCAAACGCGCAGAGATAAATAATGATGGCGTTCAAGAGAGTCCATCATGGATAGCTAAGTTGCCTAGTACCTCACTGCTTGTCATATAGTAGGATAAAATAATCGTACTTCCCGTTACTCCGTGTGCTTAGTGGACAATATATATAACATGTAGAGTAAAAAAGATATGCAACAAGTGTACAACCTCTTTGGCGAAGCCATGTCGATCTCAGCGTGATTGGGTTGGCCGATGAGGATGCTCCGGCTTACTTGGCTATCGGAGGAGGGGAAGAATATCTTAGGTGTTTGGAGATGGAGCCCGAGGTACTGCTCCGCTGCGATGGAGGGTTTCATCGTTGGAGCAGCTCCGGTGAGTTGTATGACGCCGGCTGAAGCAGGACAAGAGAGACAATGTTAACCTGAGTGGAATTCTAATAGCATATCCAATAGATGACGTAAAATACATAACCACAAAGTGCTAGATGTAAAATACATCAGCCGCTCATCTCTGAACTTAACTATCGAAACTGAATATAACTGTCGAAACTGAACTTGACTGTTGAAACTGAATTTTGCTGTCGAAACTGAATTTTAATGTCGAAACTGAACGCACTAGAGGTAAGGCTACACATCAGTCGACTGACTTTTTCATCTCTAGTCAGTCGATTTTGCACCGTTGGATACAAAATCAAGGGCCTGCAGTTCATCTTCAACCTCCACCCCCCACCCCGAGCCGCCATCCACCACCGGCCAAACAGCCGCCTGCGGCCAGTGGTGCGTCGCCCCGCCCGCCCCGAAAACACTCCCCACCTCTGGTCCGCCACCGCCCCGGCCATCCCTCTAGGCCCCCCCATTCCGAGCTTTTTCTCCGGCGAT
>NC_041382.1:471677201-471702482 GCF_002162155.2 Triticum dicoccoides | reverse complement strand
TTGACTGACCCAAAAGTCGATTCAGTCGACTGAAGTGCAGCTAAATCGGAGCAGCATCGCAAGCAAGAGCAAGAGCGAGAGCAGCAGCGCGAGCAAGAGGAAGAGCAAGAGTAGACAAGGCAGGGGACCGAGAGCAAGAGCAGAGTAGCAGTGCGAGCGAGAGCTAAAGCAGCAGCAGCTCCTACTGATGTGGACGTTGCCGCCGAGGGAGTGACGCCGTGGAGGAAGTGGCCAGCGACGCCGCCATGGATGGAGTCGCGCCGTGTCGGCTCAGGACCGAGCGCCGACAGCACCGTGAGATCGAATCAAGAAGAAAATGCGGCAATTAGTGTACAACCTCTTTGGCGGCGCCGATTAGGCCACAACTTTATCCGAGGAAATGGTGATGATGATGCTCTTCTGGTGGTGCAGGTGAAGACGGCGATGTGGGAATGGAGGTGGCGCAAAAAATCGAGGGGAACGTCAGGGTAGCTCCTTGGAGGTGGAGGACGGGGTGGCTGAACCGGCGGGACGACCAGATCGACGACGGATCCTCATCCGGTATGGTGGATGAGGGACGTCGAGGTGTTGTTGTGGACGACGTCACCGGGGAAGAGGCTCTGGCTGGGTGGTGGGCGAAGGAGGGTGTGGGGCTTCGCGGGTTTTCCCGGCCTCGGTGTATGAATGGGTGGGCGGATGGGATGGTAGTGGGGAACCATGGCTTAGCGATGCGCTTGTCCAAAATGTGGGGTAAGTTACGAAAGTACCCCCACCGATTTGAGGCGGTTCTTTCGGTTTAGGGGTATCACGGCCATTTCACGTGTCGGGATTTCACAGGAGGTGGGAGTTTTCGCGCGCGTTGTAATTTTGGAATAGCAAGGCGCGGGTTGAGATGGAGGGAGTTGTCGGAGCACAACGAGACAAAGATTTATCTTAAATATTCCAGGGTAACAAGGCACGTGTTGAAGAGGTGGGAGTTTTGCAGCACGATAGATAGAGACGCTAGCTTGAAATTTCGGCATAACAAGGCGCGGCTTGAAATTTTGGGAGAACAAGCTTAACGTATACCAAAAAAAGACAATTTAGACTAGTAAGGTACACGTGCATTGCACGCATGAGATTTGGCAACCAAATTATGAATAAATACCACATTATAGCATGTAAGCTTTTAGTCATATATGCATGATATAGATGTTCGTTTAATTCTTATAGTTCATTTCATTCAAAATCATATAGTTTTTATAAGAAAGCTAATCTATTTTAAGATTCATGGAATTGTGCGTCGTAAGTCATAAAGTAAAAACAAATCATGTAGAAAAACATTTGGGCAATTCTGATATGGAAGATTCTAGAACAAAGAAGAAGTGCTTGTGTTTTGAGGTTTGTCCATTATGCTTAAGTTCAACCATAGAGTCTTCTAGATTGTACATGTGGCAAAATCTGGTGGAATCTAAATGATATCCAACGGCCAGTAGTGCTCAAATTTGCCAGCTCTGCACCATCGGATTGGCCTCATCCAACGACCATCTTTCAAAGTTAAAGTTATCCACACACTATATAAAAAATATAATATATAATATATATAGGGGTATAGATATAGATATGTGATGCGAAAGCCACCCATCATCTCCAATTAGAATAGTGTGTCCATGCACGGATGCAATGTGGCCAAACGATGTCTGCCATCGGTATCTCAAATTCAAACCAGTCTGACCTTGTTCAATGTGTATACATTACAACATGCTCGTTTCCAAACCACACCGCGCAGATCTCCGTTATATTCATGCATGCATGGGTTTCAAACATCATGATCTCTTATTCAAATATTTGAATTCAAGTTTACATTGATTATGACCTCACCTAGTCTTTTACACCCACACATTGGTCTTCTCTTTATAATTGTACCACTAACTTTCTCTCATGCATGCATGCACACACACTACCAGTCGGCATTATCCATCGCACACATGCAATCTTTTTCTTCACGTTGGTCTCCCATGAAGGCACACACACACACACACACATCCCCCTCTCCATCGTATCGGGCATTCTTTATCTGTCACGTGCATGCGCAACGATCGATGTTCCTCTATGTGTGTGTGTATATAGCTAGGTATTTCATAGTTTTCCACATAAACCGATCAATCAATATATCTAGTGAGGTCTCACCCTCTTTCCCACGTCCACATCGATCAATCTATACCTCTCTATATAGGATTACATATATAGCTAATACACCCACATTAATTATATATCCAACGCCCCCTCTCATCATCCATGCCTTCCGCTTTATCTCTCAGACGCGCGCACAATGGCGAAGACAGGGGGCAGCAAGGGCCCTGCCCCCCCTAACATCACTATATATAGAGGCTAATATGAATGTGATCATTAGACAATTGCTGGTAAAAATGGTTTAAGTTGATGAATTGGCCCTCCTCGTAAAGGATTAGCAATGCTTGGCCCCCTAGCTCATGGGACATTTTGCATGGCTCCGCCACTGCACAACAGCGCATGTTCTCGCCCCCTCTCTCTAACTATCGATCTCGCAGTTGTGCACTCCTTCATAGTCTCCCTCCACTCTGCCCCTCACACCATCGTCTAGCCCCCCACTGGATTTTGCCACATGTACAATCTAGCAGACTCCATGGTTGAACTTAAGCATAATGCACAAATCTCAAAACAACAGTGTTTCTCCTTTGTTCTAGAATCTTCCGTATCATAACTGCCCAAACTTTTTTCTAGTTGAATTGCCATTATTTGTTTTTACTTTATGCTTTACAACGCATAATTCCATGAATCATAAAATATATTAAGGGCTTCTTTGATTCAAAGGATTCTCAAAGGAATTTTGGAGGATTCTAATCCTTAGGAATTTTTTCTATCTTGGTTGTTTGATTCGTAGGATTGTAAACCATAGGAATTTTTCCATATGATTCATTTGCACTAGATTTCATAGGAAACATCCCATCCACTCAAACATCTTTGAAAGAATTCTGCATTTTCTCTATGCACAATCAAACACTCATACAATCCTGTAGGATTCAAGACGACATTCCACTCTAATCCCATGTTCTTCCTATTCCCGCATTTTGGAAATCCTATGAATCAAAGAGGCCCTAGGTTTTTTATGAAAACTAATTGATTTTGAATGAGATGAACTATAAGAACTAAACGAAGGTCTACATCAGGCATACATGACTCAGAGCTTACATGCTATATTGTGGTATTTATTCATAATTTGGTTGCAAAAGCTGACGCGCGCAATGCACGTGTACCTTACTAGTACTTCGAGTATGTGCAAAACACAATGGCACGCTACACAGTGTCTCTCTTACAGTTCATGAAGCCACCTGGCACATGTGGAGGCGTTGTCGTGACATCCTTGTGTGGATTGATCACAGTGACATGCTGCTGGTTCCAGAAGAATGTACTCGTCCTCCCTGAGCCACACTGGTGGTACATGCACGAAGCGAAGATGTGCACGCATGCCACACACGCACTCATTCCCTCGCACGCACACGCGGGTACACGCTTGGGTTCTCCATTCATCTAGAGAGCTAATATCAAATAACCTCTTTTCACCAGCAAGTTTTAAGACATAATTGAGTTCTTTGATTGCCCAAAATGCTTTATGTTCTAAATCAAGAGGCAAATGACAAGCTTTTCCATAAACATTTTATAAGGAGACATACCCATAGGATTTTTATATGTTGTTCTATAAGCCCAAAGTGCATCATATAATTTCTTAGACCAATTCTTCCTGGATCTATTAATAGTATTTTGCAAAATTAATTTTATTTCTCTATTGCTAAGTTCAACTTGACCACTAGACCGAGGATGATAGGGTGATGCAATTCTATGGTTAACATCATACTTGGCAAGCATTTTACGGAAAGCACCATGAATAAAGTGTGAACCACCATCAGTCATTAAATATCTAGGGACTCCAAACCTTGGGAAAAAACTTCCTTCAAAATTTTAATAGAGGTGTTGTGATCAGCACTACTGGTTGGAATAGCTTCTACCCATTTAGTAACATAATCAACAGCAACCAAAATATGTGTATACCTATTAGAGGAAGGAAATGGTCGCATATAATCAAATCCCCAAACATCAAATGGTTCAACAACAAGTGAATAATTCATAGGCATTTCTTGACGCTTAGTGATATTACATATTCTTTGACATTCATCACAAGATAAGACGAACTTACGAGCATCCTTGAAGAGAGTAGGCCAATAAAATCCAGAGTGCAATACCTTATGAGTAGTTCTATCTCCAGCATGATGCCCTCCATAAGCTCAGGAGTGACATTTCCATAGGATTTGTCCCTGTTCATGCTCAGGTACACAATGTCTAATAATACCGTCTACTCCTTCTTTATAAAGATGTGGGTCATCCCAAAAGTAATGTCTTAAATCATAGAAGAATTTTTTTGTTGGTATGTAAAGCTAGGAGGTAAATATTTAGCAAAAATGTAATTAGCATAGTCAGCATACCAAGGAGTACTATGATAAACATTTATTGCAGCTAACTGCTCATCAGGAAAACTATCATCAATAGGTAGTGGGTCATCAAGCACATTTTCAAGCCTAGACAAATTATCAGCTACTGGGTTCTCAGCTCCTTTTCTATCAATGATATGTAAATCAAATTCTTGTAACAAGAGAACCCATCGAATAAGTCTAGGTTTAGCATCTTTCCTTTCCATAAGATATTTAATAGCAGCATGGTCTGTGTGAATAGTTACTTTGGAATCAACAATATAAGGTCTAAAGTTATCACAAGCAAACACCACTGCTAAGAATTCTTTTTCAGTAGTAGCATAATTTCTTTGAGGACTGTCTGGAGTTTTACTAGCATAATGAATAACATTCAGTTTCTTATCAACTCTTTGTCCTAGAACAACACCAACAACATAATCACTAGCATCATGCATAATTTCAAAAGGCAAGTTCCAATTAGGTGGTTGACAATAGGTGTAGATATTAAGGCTTTCTTGAGTGTTTCAAAGGCTTCTAAACAATCATCATCAAAAACAAAGGGAATATCCTTTTGCAAGAGACTAGTGAGAGGCCTAGAAATTTTAGAGAAGGCTTTGATAAATCTCCTATAGAAACCAGCATGACCTAGGAAACTATGAATACCTTTTATATCTTTAGGACACGGGATTTTCTCAATTGCATCAACCTTAGCTTGGTCCACTTCAATACCTCTTTCAGAAATTTTATGACCCAAGACAATGCCTTCATTAACCATAAAGTGGCACTTCTCCCAATTCAAGACAAGATTTGTTTGTTCACATCTCTGCAAAACTCGATCAAGATTTCTTAAACAATCATCAAAAGACTTCCCATAAACAGAAAATTTATCCATGAAAACCTCAACAATCTTTTCAGAAAAGTCAGAGAATATAGCAGTCATACATCTATGAAAGATAGCAGGTGCATTACATAAACCAAAAGGCATACGTCTATAAGCATAGGTTCCAAAATTACAAGTAAAAGTGGTCTTTTCTTGATCAGGTTGAGAAACAGGTATTTGTGAAAAACCAGAATATCCATCAAGGAAGCAAAAGTGTGTGTGCTTAGATAATCTTTCAAGCATTTGATCAATAAAAGGCAAAGGGTAATGATCTTTTCTAGTTGCTTTGCTTAATTTTCTAAAATATATTACCATTCTATAGCCTGTAACAATTCTTTGTGGAATAAGTTCATTCTTATCATTAGGAACAAAAGTTATACCTCCTTTCTTAGGAATACAATGAACATGACTTACCCATCTATTATCAGCTATATGATAGATTATACCTGCTTCCAGAAGTTCTAATATTTCCGTTCTTACCACTTGTTTTATCTTCAGATTTAACCGGCGTTGGTGATCAACATCAGGTTTAGCACTAGGTTCCATATTAATTTTGTGCTGATATAGAGTGGGACTAATGCCCTTTAAATCATGAAGAGTATATCTAATAGCAGCTCGGTGCTTCCTTAGAACTTTCAATAATCTTTCTTCTTCATGTTCTGAAAGGTTAGCACTAATAATAACAGGATATATCTTCTTTTCATCAAGATAAGCATATTTCAAAGTGTCTAGCAATTGTTTTAATTCAAGCATAGGATCACCTTTAGGTGGAGGAGGACCTCCTAGAGTTTCAATAGGCAAATTGTGTTTAAGTAGAGGACGTTGTTCAAAGAAAATTTTATCTATTTCATTTCTTTCATGGATATATAAATCATTTTCATGGTCTAGAAAATATTGTTCTAAAGGATCAGTAGGTGGAACAACAATAGAAGCAAGACCAGTTAATTCATCCTTACTAGGAAATTCGTTTTCATGAAGATTTCTACTAAACTTGAAAAAATTACTCATGGGACTCATTACCAAAACTAACACCGATAGTTTGTTTCTCACAATCTATCTTAGCATTAACAGTGTTCAGAAAGGTCTACCAAACATAATGGGACAAATATCATCTTGTGGGGAACCAAGAACAAGAAAATCAGTAGGGTATTTTACTTTCCCACACAAGACTTCAACATCTCTAACAATCCCAATTGGTGATATGGTGTCTCTATTAGCAAGTTTAATAGTAACATCTATGTCTTCTATTTCTGTGGGTGCTATGTCATTCATAATTTCTTGATATAATGTGTAAGGAATAGCACTCACACTAGCACCTATGTCAGATAAACCATGATAACAGTGATCTCCTATTTCAACTGAGATGACGGGCATGCCAACAATAGGTCCATGTTTATACTTTTTATCAGGTTTGGCAATTCTGGTAGCTTCTTCACAGAAGTAAATAACATGCCCATCTATATCTTCTTCTAAGAGATCTTTAACTATAGCAATGCTAGGTTCTACTTTGATTTGTTCATCAGATTTAGTTGTAACTTTAGCATGTTCCTTTATCCTAGCAGGGAAAGGTGGTTTCTCAATATAAGCAGAAGGAACAACTGGATCAACATTATAAAGTATAGTTTCTTCTTTAACTGGTACCGGTTCTTTAATTTCTTCTTTAATAGGTGGATGATATTTAATCCACTTCTCTTTAGGGAGTTCAACATGAGTAACAAATGATTCACAAAAGGTGGCTACTATCTCTGAGTCAAGTCCATATTTAGTGCTAAACTTTTGAAAAGCATCGGTATCCATAAAAGATTTAACACAATCATACTTAAGTTTAATGCCTGACTCTTTACCTTCGTCGAGTTCCCAATCTTCAGAGTTGTGTTTAATTCTTTCCAAAAGATCCCACTGGAATTCAATAGTCTTCTTCATAAAATAACCAGCACAAGAAGTATCAAGCATGGTTTGATCATTATGATAAAGTCGAGCATAAAAGTTCTGGATAATAATTTCTCTTGAGAGCTCATGATTGGGGCATGAATATAAGATTGACTTAAGCCTCCCCCAAGCTAGAGCGATACTTTCTCCTTCACGAGGCCAAAAATTATATATATAATTCTGATCACGATGGACTAGATGCATGGGATAATTTTTTTGGTGGAACTCCAATTTCAAATGATTCCAATTCCAAGATCCAATATCATCGCATAGCCTATACCATGCCAATGCTTTTCCATTCAAAGATAAAGGGAAAAACTTCTTCATAACTTCATCCCTGGGTAAACCTGCAAGCTTAAACAATCCACAAATTTGTTCTACATATATCAAGTGCATATCAAGATGTTCGGTTCCATCTCCTGCATAAGGATTAGCTAGCGGTTGTTCTATCATACCCGAAGGAATTTCATATTCAATATTTTCAGTAGGTGCAGTAGGTTGAGGGGTAGCTAATTGTGGTTCCAGACGAGGTGAAGATACCCCGAACAAACCCCTCAAAGGATATTTTTACATAGTAACAAGTGACAATAAATTTCAACACACTATATAAATGCTTCCTTACCAAATTCCACTTACCAAAGGCACTTTACTCCCCGGCAACAGTGCCAGAAGATAGCCTTGATGACCCATAAGTATAGGATATCAATTGTAGATCTTTTTGATAAGTAAGAGTGTCAAACCCAACGAGGAGCAGAAGGAAATGACAAGTAGTTTTCAGTAGGGTAATGTCTGCAAGTGCTGAAATTGTAAGTAGTGGAATAGTTTGATAGCAAGATAATTTGTAACGAGCAAGTAACAATAATAGTAAAAAAAATTGCAGCAAGATAGCCCAATCCTTTTGAGGCAAAGGACAGGCCAAAACGGTCTCTTATGATAAGCAAAGCGTTCTTGAGGGTACACGGGGATTTCATCTAGTCACTTTCATCATGTTGGTTTAATTCGTGTTTGGTACTTTGATAATTTGATATGTGGGTGGACCGGTGCTTAGGTGATGTTCTTAATTGAACAAACCTCCTACTTATGATTAACCCTCCTGCAAGCATCCGCAACTACAAGAAAAGTATTAAGAATAAATTCTGAGCATAGCATTAAACTTTTGGATCCAATCGGTCCCTCACGGAATATCGCATAAACTGGGGTTTAAGCTACTGTCACTCTCGCAACCCATCATCTAATTGCTACTCCACAATGCATTCCCTTATGCCAAAATATGGTGAAGTGTCATGTAGTCAACATTCACATGACACCACTAAGGGAATCACAACATACATACTATCAAAATATCAAACACATATCAAGTTCACATGATTACTTGCAACATGATTTCTTTCGTGACCTCAAGAACAAAAGTAACTAATCACAAATAATAAACATGCTCATGATTAGAGGAGTATTAAATAGCATATTGGATCCAAACATATAATCTTCCACCAAATAAACCATATAGTAACCAACTACAAGATGTAATCAACACTACTACTCACCCACAAGCACCAATCTGTAGTTCCGGTAACAAGATTGAACACAAGAGATGAACTAGGGTTTGAGAGAAGATGTTGCTGTTGAAGATGTTGATGGAGATTGACGATGACATGTACCTAGGGTAGGGTCATAGGCCCGACCTAGACACCCTCCCCAAGGACATTGGCCTAAAGTCATAAGCATTCGAGGGATACCATCATTCATTCGACCATAAACACTCCACTCGGAAAATTCAAGTTCACTCGACCAAGGAGTACTCACTCGACCACGACAAGAATCACTCGACAGCTAGAAGATCTAAGGTCGCTTTGTATGGCAACGATCTGGCGTTACCTCATAGACTTAATAGTCATTCATGTATCTTTATTATTGGCGTTATCAGTAATGCCCATTTTTATGTACCTTAAACCATGTGTAATAGAGGACGGGAGGGGTCCGGCGCAATCTATATAAGCTACCCCCTCTGGCACAAGGGTTCGCACCCCTCGTAACTTCACGCATATTCCAATCGACCAAGCCTCTGGGCACCGAGACGTAGGGCTGTTACTTCCTCCGCAAAGGGCCTGAACTCGTACATCTTGCGTGCACAGTCTCACTGTAGCTAGGATCTTGCATCTACATTCTTAGCCCCCTACCTTACTGTCAGACTTAGAACCACGATAGTTGGCGCCCACCGTGTGGCAGGTGTCTTAACGACTTTCTAGTGAGGTTGCAATTTTCTCCGACTCTTTTCATCATGGTTTCCGGCGGAGGTCTGGCTGAGGGCCGCGAGATCCGTCTCGGCGCGCTCGTCTTCATCGTCGACGACTCCGCCTGGCTTCAGGAAGCTCCTCTCGACGTCGAGGTGCTCCCTGTCCGTGGAGCGATGCACTTTCATGCGTGCGTTCGCGGCGTCCTGCTGCGGCAGCCGTCGACCCAGTATCGGTCGGCTCCCGCGGTACCTTTGCTCCTAGCTGTACGCCGTTGCAAGCGATCCAGCCGGTCACGGATTCAGCGGTGGGTGAACCACGCGGTGGCACGTCAGTCCGCCACCCCTCAAGTCGCGGCAATTGAGCCCGACGAATCTCTTTATGGCCTGTTTGACTGGCTCCGTCGAGACCTCATCTGAGTAGTCCTGATGGTCGACACGCCCCGCAGCCCGCCTAGCATGCGTCGCAACAGCGGCAATGAGGGCGGCGGCGAGCCGTCGCGTATTCATGAAGAGTATCATCCTGAAACTCTCTCTTCTCAGCAGAGGGAGGAACTTCACCACCGCAATATGGAGGCCCTGCACACGCCTGTTGTTGGAGAGACCTCTGAGGCTCGGGCCTTGGAGGCAGTGCGTTTAGCCACTTTGGCTGAGCGCACTCGACTTGAGAATCTTCAGCGTTCACTCGATGAGTGCGCTCAGCGGAAAATCCCCGAGTCCAGTCGACGATAGTGGCAATTATTTCCACCAGAACCGCAGGTATACCGCACTCTGATTCAGAATCTTACTGTTGCGGCTCGTATAGCAGAATCCATTCAGCCGCCCTAGTCGGAAGCTGGAAGAGGTTTAATGCAGATCAGAGCGTTGCTCCTAGCAATAGGAGAGCAGAACACATCAGTTTCCCAGTCGCGCAACAGGATCCATAGCAGATCTGTGGTGGTTGATACCGTCCAATCGGCCCATAGCCCAAGATCGCCTCCGTGGCGTGAGGGACGCGGGCATCGTCAAGGGCAGTTTTGGGTCGGAATCATGAGCAACAAGATCGCTGTCTCGACCGCGATGGCCGCCGTCGAGTGCGTACACCCCCTCCGAGGGGCGAATCATACGTGCCCCGGCATTATGATGATAGACGCCCGTACAGCAAAGAGCAGAGAAGGCCGATCGACCCAAGGGAGTCAGGGTTTGATGCAAGGTCAATTTTGGTGCAAGGTCTAGTCGATAGGAACCGAGCACAGAGAGAAGGGCAGGACAGAGATCGCCCTACTGTAAACAAGGTCCACGTTTCCGGTCCCGAGTGTTTTAGCAGAGCCATCAGAGCTGCAGAGATCCCTCCCAACTTCAGGTTGGCGACTGGGGTCAGTAAGTTCACTGGGGAATCAAAGCCTGACACTTGGCTTGAAGATTACCGAGTGGCTGTGCAGATCGGTGGAGGAAATGATGAAGTTGACATGAAGCATCTTCCCCTGATGCTTGAAGGGTCAGCCAGAGCTTGGTTGAATCAGTTGGCTCCAGGCAGTATTTTCAGCTGGGAAGAGTTGGCCCGAGTGTTTGTTAGAACTTTTGAGGCTACGTGCAAACGGCCCGCAGGATTGACTAAATTGCAGCACTGCGTGCAGAAGCCGAATGAAACTTTGAGAGATTACATCCAGAGATGGATCACTTTACACCACACTATAGAGAATGTGTCTCATCATCAAGCAGTGTGCGCCTTCAAGGAGGGCGTTCGGTACCGGGAGCTCGACCTGAAATTTGGTCGGACAGGAGACATGTCTCTGACTCGAATGATGGAGATAGCCACTCAATACGCCAACGGCGAAGAAGAAGACCGACTCCGCAGTGGCAAGAGTAAACCGGTCGGCTAGGACACCGGAGTAGGAAATTCCAATCGGAATTAGAAGCGCAAGGCAGAGCCTGCAGCACCTGGATAAGTTGCAGTGGCAACCCAAGGAAAGGCTAAAGGAAAGCCTAAATGGTCCTGGACTCCTAAGAAGGTGAAATATGCGGCCAGTAACGATGTGTTGGATTTACCATGTCACATTCACATCAAGAAGGATGAAGAGGGAAATATCATCTATCCTAAGCATACCACTCGATAGTGCCGAGTCCTTATACAGCAGTTCAGGGAAAAGCAACCCAATGAGAAGGAAAAAGAGTCTGATAAAGATGAGGAAAAAGAAGAGGATGATGATGGTTTTCCCAATATTAACTCCACTTTGGTAATTTTTGCTGATGTTGAAAGCAAAAGTCGACTGAAAGTCGTCAACAGAGAAGTGGACATGGTTGCTCCAGCAACACCGACGTATCTGAAGTGGTCAAAGACCCCCCATTACATTCGACCAGCCAGATCACCCGCCGCACATTGCCACCCCTAGGAGGCAAGTGTTGGTGGTCGACCTGGTCGTTGGAGGCTCCCGATTGACCAAAGTTTTGATGGATGGGGGCAGCGGATTGAACATCTTGTATGCTGAGACCCTCCGTGGGATGGGCATTCCGATGTCCAAGCTCAGTTAGAGTAACATGCGGTTTCACGGAGTTATACTAGGGAAGAAGGCAGATTCACTCGGCCAGATCACCCTTGACGTGGCTTTCGGCGATTCAAAGAATTACCGGAAGGAAAAGTTGACGTTTGAAGTCATGGAATTCCACAGTGCCTATCATGCTATCTTGGGCAGGACTGCGTATGCCTGTTTCATGGCTCGACCATGTTATGTGTATCTCAAGCTCATGATGCCTGGCCCTAGAGGCGTGATTACAGTCACTGCTAATCAGTAGCGATCAGAAGAGTGCTTCTAGAAGGGCTCAAAAATCGCCGATGAACAGATGGCAGCAATTGAAATGGAGGAATACAAGAAGACAACAGATTCGAGTGGTTTGTTGAGAGCTAAGAAGCCTACTTCAGAGTCTGCATTTAAGTCGACTAGTGAAGCAAAGTCGGTGCATATTCACCCGACTGACCCCAATGCTGCTCCGACTCATATATCAACAACACTTGACAGCAAATAGGAAGAAGCACTCATCCAGTTCCTCCGTGAGAACTGGGACATATTTGCATGGAAACCTTCTGACATGCCAGGTGTACCCAGTGGCTCGGCTTCTGGCAGCCGAGTTCATCCGAGAGATTTACCACTCCCAGTGGCTCGCCAATGTCGTCATGGTTCCCAAGAAAGATGATTCACTCCGTATGTGCATTGACTTCAAGCACATCAATCAGGCCTGACCGAAGGATCATTTTCCTCTACCCGCATCGATCAAATAGTCGACTCGACTGCAGGATGTGAGCGACTGCCCTTTCTGGACGCATATTCCGGGAATCATCAAATCCGACTATATGGGCCCGATGAAATAAAGACAGCCTTCATCACCCCATTCGGGTGCTTTTGCTATGTTACCATGCCCTTTGGTCTCAAGAATGCCGGCGCCACATTCATGCACATGATACAGAAGAGCCTGCTCACTCAAATAAGTCGGAATGTGGAGGCATACATGGATGACATCGTGGTTAAGTCATGTAAAGGTTCCGACCTACTGACTGACCTCATTGAAACCTTTGCCAATCTGAGAAGATATGATATCAAGCTTAACCCGTCAAAGTGTACATTTGGAGATCCAGGTGGCAAGTTACTCGATTTCCTTGTTTATGAACGAGGAATCGACGCGAACCCAGAGAAAGTCGGTGCAATACCCCGAATGAAGCGCCCCGTGCGCATAAACGACGTTCAGAAGCTTACTGGTTGTTTGGCTGCCTTGAGTCGGTTCATCTCTCATCTCAGTGAAAAGGCATTACCCCTTTACCGATTGATGAAGATATCTAATAAGTTCGAGTGGACTCCTGAAGCTGACACAGCGTTTGCAGAGCTCAAAACCCTGCTTTCCACCCAGTCGGTGCTCGCTGCTCTAGTTAGCAAGGAGCCTTTTTTGCTCTATATTGCAGCCACTGGACAAGTTGTCAGTACAGTACTCACGGTCGAGCGGGAAGAAGAAGGTAAAACCCATAAAGTTCAGCGCCCAGTGTACTATATTTCTGAAGTCTTAACTCCATCCAAGCAGAGGTATCTGCATTACCAAAAGTTGGTCTATGGAATTTACTTGACTGCGAAGATGGTGGCACATTATTTTTCATATCACTCCATCACAGTCGTCAGCGACGCTCCATTGTCAGAAATTCTGAACAACAGAGAAGCAACTGGTCGAGTGGCAAAGTGGGCGATTGAACTCCTTCCATTGGATATCAATTTTGAGGCAAAGAAAGCAATCAAATCCCATGCAATAGCAGATTTCTTCGTCGAGTGGATTGAACAGCAACAACCGACTCAAGTCCAGTCGGAACATTGGACTATGTTCTTTGATTGGTCCAAAATGTTGAGCGGTTCTGGTGCTGGAGTTGTTCTGGTATCCCCGCGAGGCGACAAACTTAGATATGTCCTTCAGATTCACTTTGATTCATCCAACAATGAGGCTGAGTACGAAGCTCTTTTGTATGGGTTGCGAATGGCCATTTCACTCGGCGTCCATCGCCTAATGGTCTTCGGCGACTCGGATTTGGTGGTTAATCAAGTGATGAAAGAGTGGGATGTCAGAAGCCCGGCTTTGACTGGCTATTGCAATGCAGTTAGAAAGTTGGAAAAGAAGTTTGAAGATTTAGAGCTCCACCATATTCCCTGATTGAAGAAACAGGAAGCAAATGACCTGGGTAAGATAGGTTCTAAGAGAGGGTCCATTCCCAGCAATGTGTTCTTGGAGCATCTTCACACACCATCATTTCAGGAAGATCCCTTCACGGAAGAGCCCCTGCAACCTACGAGTTCTACTGATCTGACTGATGTTGAAGTCCCAGCTGTGGTCGACCTAGTCATGGAAGTTTTGGTCGTCATTCCTGATTGGACTGTACCATACATCGCATATATTCTCAGGAAAGAGCTGCCAGAAGACGAGGATGAAGCGCGACAGATCGTCCATCGATCCAAAGCCTTCACCGTCATAAGCGGTCGACTGTATAGAGAAAGTGTGACTGGAGTTGCTCAGCGATGCATTACCCCAGAAGAAGGTCGAATGATCCTCAATGATATCCACTTGGGGACGTATGGTCACCATGCGTCCTCACGAAGAATCGTGGCCAAAGCATACCGAGCAGGTTTTTACTGGCGCGGGCAAATGAGATGGCAAAGGAAATAGTTGAAAAACGTGAAGGTTGCGAGTTCTACTCCAACATGCCTCACAAACCCGCCTCAGCCCTGAAGACCATTCCACTCATCTGGCCATTTGCCTTTTGCAGGTTGGATATGGTTGGACCCTTGAGGACTGGCAGAAGTGGTTTCACTCACCTACTTGTTGCAGTCGACAAGTTCACTAAATGGATTGAAGCCAAGCCCATCAAAAGCCTCGATTCGTGCACTGCCGTTAGCTTCGTCAGAGGGCTAACATTTAGGTTTGGAGTCCCGCAAAGCATCATCATAGACAATGGATCAAGCTTTGATTCAGATGAATTCAGAGATTTTTGTGCTTCCCAAAGCACTCGGGTCGATTATGCTTCAGTCGCTCACGCGCAGTCGAACGGACAAGCAGAAAGAACAAATGGTTTGATCCTCCAAGGATTGAAGCCCAGGCTAATGCGAGATCTCAAGCATGCGGCTGGCGCTTGGGTAGATGAGTTACCATCAGTACTGTGGGGCCTGAGGACAACGTCGAATCGGTCGACTGGTTAGACTCCCTTCTTCCTGGTCTATGGAGCCGAAGCCGTACTACCGACTGATTTGCTTCATAATGCCCCACGAGTAGAACCCTTCTCAGAAGCCGAAGCAGAACAAGCCCATCAAGATGTTGTTGACCTTCTGGAAGAAGAAAGAGAGATGGCACTGATCCGGTTGACCATCTATCAACAAGATCTGCGGCGTTTTCATGCCAGAAATGTCAGGGGTCGAGCATTTCAGGAAGGAGACCTAGTTCTCTGAGTGGACCAGCAACGTCCACACAAGCTCGCCCCTGCCTGGGAAGGCCCCTTCATCAACACCAAAGTGCTCCACAATGATGCATATCACCTGTACGATGTGGAGCACAAGAAAGACGAGCCACGCGCCTGGAATGCGGAGCTTCTCCGCCACTTTAACACTTAATCATTCAGACTATCGAGATGTAATAAGAAGTACCTTTCAGTTTGTTTATCAAAGACAAGGTTTTGCAGCCTCCTATATGATTGTTGTTTCTTATGCATGTCTCCAAAATCCCCCAGTGGGTGGCTTAGCTGCGAACCTGATTCTCCTAAGTTCCAAAAATTAAAATCCCACCGAGTGGAGAGCATGTCTCCCATTCGGGGGTTTAGCTGCAAACCTGATTCACCTAAGTTCAAAAAATCCTACGGAGTGGTGAGCAATCCTCCCACTCGGGGGCTTAGCTGCAGTCCAGTTGTCGGTGTTAAAACCGGCGGATCTCGGCTAGGGGGTCCCGAACTGTGCGTCTAGGTCGGATGGTAATAGGAGGCAGGGGACACGATGTTTTACCCAGGTTCGGGCCCTCTTGATGGAGGTAAAACCCTACGTCCTGCTTGATTAATATTGATGATATGGGTAGTACAAGAGTAGATCTACCACGAGATCAGAGAGGCTAAACCCTAGAAGCTAGCCTATGGTATGATTGTTGTTCGTCCTACGGACTAAAACTCTCCAGTTTATATAGACACCGGAGAGGGCTAGGGTTACACAGAGTCGGTTACAATGGTAGGAGATCTACATATCCGTATTGCCAAGCTTGCCTTCCACGCCAAGGAAAGTCCCTTCCGGACACGGGACGAAGTCTTCAATCTTGTATCTTCATAATCCAGGAGTCCGGCCGAAGGTATAGTCCGGCTATCCGGACACCCCCTAATCCAGGACTCCCTCAGTAGCCCCTGAACCAGGCTTCAATGACGACGAGTCCGGCGCGCAGATTGTCTTCGGCATTGCAAGGCGGGTTCCTCCTCCAAGTACTTCATAGAAGATTTTGAACACAAAGGTAGTGTCCGGCTCTGCAAAATAAGCTTGCACATATTGCCATAGAGAGAATAATATTTACACAGATCTAATCTGCTGACGTATTCCGTAGCATGACATCACACCACGGCCAAGTCCTTATTCAAATTGTTTTATTATCCCACCTCAGCGTGTTTAGCGAGGCGGTTTCCTTGGCACGTCTTGTTAAAGTAGAGATCGTGTCCCCTTATTCCGGGATTCTCACCAATACGGGTGTGGGTAACCCAACCGCGCCATTGACTATGGTGCTTGGGAGATAAGCGAGTTTTACCAGGCTGGTGGGGGCGCATAGTCGTGTCCGCCCATATAAGGGGATAAGGATCCACCTTTTTATCCACACCTTCTTCCTCCTTTGCCTATCCATTTCTGCGCACTCGAGCTCCAGCGCCCAAGTCTGCACACCCCACCTCAACCTTCTCCAGCCATGTCCGGAGTGGGAGGCAAGTGGATGGTCCCCTCTGTCATGGAGGGACACATCAAAAAACTGAGGAAGGCCGGATACTTGTCTAACGACATTGCGCACCGGCTTCCCGAAGAGGGGCAGCTCGTCCCCACCCCCAGGCCCCATGAGAGGGTGGTGTTCCTCCCCCATTTCCTCCACGGATTGGGCTTCCCTCTCCACCCATTTGTCCGGGGGCTCATGTTCCACTATGGCCTGGATTTCCATGATTTGGCCCCGAACTTTGTCCTCAATATCTCGGCGCTTATCGTCGTGTGCGAGGCTTTGTTCTGCATCCGCCCCAATTTCGGCCTATGGCTCAAGACTTTCAATGTCAAGCCGAAGGTGGTGTTCGGCACTCAGGCGGAGTGCGGAGGCGCCATGGTGGGCAAGATGCCCAACGTCCTATGGCCTGAGGGCTCCTTCGTGGAGTCCCTAAAGGGGTGGCAATCGGGGTGGTTTTACATCTCCGAGCCGCGTGACCCTGAATGGGTCGCAGCCCCCGAGTTCCGATCCGGACCCCCTACGCGGCTCACCTCCTGGAAAGAGACGGGCCTGTCGTGGGGTAAAGAAGGAGAGCTGATCGTACTCCAAACATGCGTCCAAACTCTGGTGTACAAGAAGCTCAAACTTGTCAACGTAGTCCAGGTTATGCTCATCCGCCGGATCCTCCCGTGTCAATAACGGGCTTTCAACCTGTGGGAGTTCGACCCGGCGCAGCACCGAACTCTAAGCAGGCTCTTCGACACAACGTACGAAGATGCCTGGAAGGTGCTTTTCAAGGGCGCCGAGGCCCCCGCATCCGCTACCGAGGATCGCGGATTCAGCACGCAGCGTCGCGCTCATGCGGTAAGCTGTTTTTACCTTTCACAGGGTATTAGTTTTTCATAGTTCGATTCCATGCAGGATCTTAAGCTCCCTTACCTTTGACAGGATTGGCAGGAGACGTCCGGACAGATCAACTGTCCGGCTCCTTTGCTCGAAGGCCCAGCGGACGCTCGCTTGGCGAAGCTGCTGGTTCCGGCACCCTATGTGGTGCCGGAGAAGAAGGCAAAGAAGAAGGCCACGGGGACTTGGAAGAGTGCCCGGCGCTTGGGGGTGTCGGATTCATCATCCGACAACTCCAAGACGCGCTCCTCCCATGAAGACGAGGAGGAGGAAGAAGAGACCCCTCCCCCTCCAGCGGGGGGGAGAGAAGAAAAGGAAGGCCGCCCCAACTAGGGAGGACAAAGAGTCCAAGAAGGGGAAAACTCTTCCTCCGTACGGCTCCACCAACGCCGATGACGGTGAAGAGGAGTGGCCGCATAGGGCCAAGCCCCTGGAGAGATTGTAAGTGTCTGGATACCCGAGTGATTCATAGTATTCATCCATTGCACAGCTTTTCCTTATGTCAAACATATTTATGCATTCCACCCAAAGACCGGCTCGACGTGTCGTCGAGCGGTTCCCTGGATTCGTCGGATGTGAATTCGCTTCCGACGGCTACCTCTCCCTACCCTACGGACGACGCCAAGGTGCTGTCCCAACAGGTTCCAAGCCAGGAGGAGGTGGTCCTGGAGGCGCCGCAAGGCGACCTCCCGGACTCCAGGCGCAAAGGGGATAAAACCCCCAAGGGCTCCGAGTCCGGCCTTGAGCTGGACACCGCGCCGGAACCTTCAATGGTTCCGGACTCTAGTAGGTGGCCTCCTTCCAAGAGGAGCGAGACTACCGAGCCGGTGACCTCCGTCCAACCGGAGACATCGGGCAATTTGCTGGAGACGCTTAACGGCGCCTCCATCGACGAGGAGCACCGCACTATTATGAGTGCGGTGATCCAGAAGGTTCAGTACGCCAAGAGCGGACTGACTGAAGCCTGTGCCAGCCTTCTAATAGGCTTTGAGGTAGGTAAAGAATATGTAAAAATATTACCGCATAGACAGTAGCCCCTAATGCTCTATTCGGTATTCGGAAAGAAAAGCCGAATAGAGGATCTAATAATCGCAGGAGTCTAACATAATCAAGTCAATATGCGTATGAAGGCTTCGCTGCTGGCCTCCGCCGCACTGACTGCGAAGGTGGATACGCTGAAGCGGAACCTCACGCAGTCCGAGAACGAGCTCGGCCATGCCAAGAGGCAACTCGAGGAGAAGGAAGGTAAGTAATACCTTGCGCAATTATATAGAGAAAATGTGGTTGCAAAAAAATGACAGGATCAACGTGCTATTATAGGGGCCACGGCCAAGGTGGCAACCCTTAAGCAGGCGCTGTCCGAGGCCGAAAACAGGGCAGCCGCGGAGCGCATGGAGAGAGAGAAGCAGGAGGCGCGGGTGGAGGAGGTGCACAAAGAGCTCCAGGCTCTCGTGAAAAAACAAGAGAGTTTGGAGCTTGACTCAAAGACGCAAGCGTCCGAGCTTGCGGCAGCCCTCAAAAGCACAAAGTCTGCCAAGGCCCAAGCCCAGAAAGCCCTCAAAGAAATTGACTCGATGAAGAAGATAGCGGCAGGTAAGGCATTCATTATGCAAAGCAAGCACGTGAAAGTGAATTATTTGTTACTTACCCGAGTCCGGAGCTCTCCAGGAGCATTCGCAGATTTGCCCCGCAGTGCGTCTGATGCCGCCGCCTACTACAGAGCCGAGGAGGGGAGCTCGACGGAGAAGGTGTTCTGGTCTCAGTATGCTGAGGCTAGACACCTGGTGCCTTTGAGCGACCAGTTGAAGCAGATGGTCGAGCTCCACAAGGTTGCCGAACAGGCCGTAAAGGGCCTCATAGTTCGGTTGTGGCCTGGAGAGGCTCTGCCTGGGAGCTACTTCGGGCTGGTGAGGCGGCTGGTGGATGCCTGTCCACATCTTGAAGTAATCAAGCGCTCCGTCTGCATCGAAGGTGCCCGTAGGGCGCTTGCCCGTGCTAAAGTGCACTGGGGCAAGATGGATGCGGAGAAGCTGGTGAAGGACGGGCCACCGTCGGGCAAGGAGCATCGCGTCCCGGAAGTGTATTATGAGGGCATTCTGAAGGGTGCCCGCCTTATAGCGGATGAATGCTCCAAAGATGTAATTTTGGAGTAAACTCGCATTTGTGATCCTGTATGCTGAAAACTTGTTCATATGCGCTAAGCAACGCTTTTGAATTTAAAATATAAACTTTTGTGCGGCCGTTTATCAAATTTGAGAGATGGCGAGTCGTCGGCTTCTGCCCCCATGCCATGAGTGCTGGGGTGTTCGGGATAAACATGAGCGCTCTTTTTCCCATTCTTGGGTCCTTCGAGGGAGGCGCTCAACACAACGAACAAGGCAATCGGACTATAATGCTTGAACACTCTCACTTAGCAATAGAATTCTATAATTTTAAATTTCGGCGAAGCCCCTAGTGTTCGGAAGACTGAGTTCGGGGCGCTATCCACGCCTAGGCCGGACAAAGCCGACTCCTCGCTCTAAGCGGCATAAGTCTTTAGGGACTCGAAAACCTCTCGAACAGCGACCAGCTCTCGCCTCCTCATGACGGTCAGTTTTAGCTTTCTCTACTGAGGTGCTTAGCCCAGCTCAACTAGGGCACAATCGCAGTAGTTCTCCTAGTGCTACCTTAGCCGATATAACGGAATGTAAGGTACCAAAACATAGGAGCCGGGCAAACCCAACATTTGACCCAAGACATGATTCGGAGCCGATGCATATAATGTTATAAGTTCGGGGTGCCGCACTTGTGAAAGTGTTCGGACTTCTCACGTCATATTGTGGGGTACTTGAGCCCCTGGCGTATTGGCCGTACCAAAGTGTACGGGTGCAACATGTCATTAATGAACATATATTCATAAAAGAAATGGTAATGCAATAATAGACGGAAGCTATGCATTGTTTATTTAAAAAAGCTGCGGTCAAAGTAGAACGATACAAATAGTGCGATAAGCAAAAGATGGGACTATCAAATATGTCCTTTCCAGGGGCGAGCTGCGGAATGTTATGCGAAACAGGTATATTGCTCGTTATAGAGACCACCTTAGAGTTCCGTAGTGCGGCGTAGCTTTCTGCTTCCCTGGTTGTATCGTTTGTCCGGCAATTGTACTGCCGGACAAGCCTTCCGAAGAATGGAGTCCTGAAAATAAGAGAAAATTAAGAAATCGGTAGCCCCTAGTGCGGTTTAAGCCGCATTTCGGGCGTGCCGTGATGGTGCCCCTCCCCCTGTGCCCATGGCATTTCTAGAGCGTAGTTATGTACGCGCAACACTGGTTTCGCAAGTTCGTGAGGGCTGGGGTTGGGGCCGCATTGCTACGCTTGCTAGGAACGTGCCAGGCGGTCTTGTTGTGGGTTACTCCGGGCGCCCTTGACGGTATCCGGACGTTTGATGGCTGGACTGGAGAATTGCCTTGAGAGGCTGCTTTGTACTTCCGCTGTGATAGCCGCCGTATGCTCCTCCGTTCGGAGAGAGCGTTCGGTGTTTCCATTGACCGTGATGACGCCTCGAGGGCCTGGCATCTTGAGCTTGAGGTATGCGTAGTGCGGCACCGCATTGAACTTGGCAAAGGCGGTTCGCCCGAGTAGTGCGTGATAGCCACTGCGGAACGGGACTATGTCGAAGATTAACTCCTCGCTTCGGAAATTATCCGGAGATCCGAAGACCACTTCAAGTGTAACTGAGCCTGTATAATTGGCTTCTACACCTGGTATGACGCCTTTAAAGGTTGTTCTAGTGGGTTTAATCCTTGAGGGATCGATGCCCATTTTCCGCACTGTATCCTGATAAAGCAGGTTCAGGCTGCTGCCGCCGTCCATAAGGACTCTAGTGAGGTGAAATCCGTCAATAATTGGGTCTAGAACCAATGCGGCGAATCCGCCATGACGGATGCTAGTGGGGTGGTCCCTTCGATCAAAAGTGATCGGGCAGGAAGACCATGGATTGAATTTTGGGGCGACTGGCTCCATCGCGTATATGTCCCTTAGCACACGCTTCCGCTCCCTCTTGGGGACGTGGGTTGCGTATATCATTTTCACCGTCCACACTTGTGGGGGAAAACCTTTCTGTCCACTGTTGTTCGGCGGCCAGGGCTCCTCCTCGTCATCGCTATGCAGCCCCTTGTCTCTGCTTTCGGCATTTAACTTGCCTGCCTGCTTGAACACCCAACAAACCCTGTTGGTGTGATTGGCTGGTTTTTCAGGGTTGCATGTATCTAGCATGAGCGGTTGAGTATTCGGTCCAAACTGGACTGGCCCGGAGTATTTCTTTTGAATGGCTTTTTCCGCTGACCGGGTTTTGAGCCTCTGAATCCGGCATTAACTGTCGTATCCTGAGCATTGTCACCATTAATCCGGTGCTTTTGCTTGTTGCGACGCGATCTGCCACTGCTGTCCTTGGTATCTGAATTACCAGGGCTCTTGGTCATGTTATTGCTGCGAGCTAGCCAGCTGTCTTCTCCCGCGCAAAAGCGGGTCATAAGTGTCGTGAGGGCTGCCATAGATTTCGGCTTTTCCTGTCCTAGGTGCCGTGCAGGCCACTCGTCGCAGATGTTATGCTTGAAGGCTGCTAGGGCCTCTGCGTCCGGACAGTCGACGATTTGATTTTTCTTGGTTAGGAACCGTGTCCAGAATTGCCTGGCTGATTCCTCTGGCTGCTGAATTATGTGGCTTAGGTCATCGGCGTCTGGTGGTCACACATAAGTGCCCTGGAAATTGTCGAGGAATGCGGTTTCCAGGTCCTCCCAACAACCAATTGATTCTGCTGGCAAGCTGTTAAGCCAATGCCGAGCTGGTCCTTTAAGCTTGAGTGGGAGGTATTTGATGGCGTGTAAGTCATCACCGCGGGCCATGTGGATATGAAGGAGATAGTCCTTGATCCATACCGCAGGATCTGTTGTGCCATCATATGATTCGATGTTCACGGGTTTGAAACCCTCGGGGATTTGATGATCCATTACTTCCTCTATGAAGCATAGTGGGTGTGCAGCGCCTCTGTACTGGGCTATATCACGACGTAGCTCAAACGAGCATTGTCTACTGTGTTCGGCCCGGCCGGATTTACTATATCTGGCGTGACGAGTACCATCTCGTGCCGTGGGGTGCCCACGTGATCCGTAGATCGATCTTGTTTTCCTTGCCTTGTCCTCCAATATGTCTCGCAGGTCTGGCGCATTTTCCCATGCCTTGGTATTTTTTGAGCGGCACCAGGGTGCGGCTTGAGTGGAGGGCCGAGAGGCCTCTCTGTCGCGGCCACGGGGTGGTCGGTCGGCCGCATCATGCGCTGGTGATTTAGGTGCTTCCTCCTCTAATTGGGGTAGCAACCTGCGCTTTGGGTAGCTCTTGGAGGGGCGTTCGAGTTCATACTCTTTGGCCGCAAGGACTTCAGTCCATCTGTTGGCTAGCAAATCTTGATCAGCTCTAAGCTGTTGCTGCTTTTTCTTGAGGCTACTCGCCGTGGCCATAAGCCTGTGTTTGAAACGCTCTTGATCGGCGGGATCCTCCGGCACGACAAATTCGTCGTCGTCGAGGCTTGCCTCGTCTTCAGAGGGAGGCATATAATTATCGTCCTCGACCTCTCTGTCTGCCGCTTTATCATGAGGGTTGGCTTCTCTATCCTCCTGTGCTGAATCTTGCTGGAGGTGGTTGTCTTCGGCACTGTCTGGGGTGTTATTATCCCCCGTGCCGGAATCACCGTTTTTGTTTTGGCAGGATTTAGAGCGGCGCCGCTAACGCTGGCGCTTAGGCTGCTTCTTGGAGGGGTCATCCTCCGCTGTTCCATCGCCATTGCCTTATTTTGGGGTGTCAACCATGTATATATCATATGATGAGGTGGCTTTCCAGTGCCCTATAGGCGCTGGTTCTTGATCGTCTCCTGCATCGGCATCCATACCGTCGATGTCTTAGGAGTCGAAGTCGAGCATGTCGGTTAAATCATCAACAGTGGCTACAAAGTGGGTGGTGGGTGGGCTTTGAATTTCTTCATCATCCGCATCCCATCCTTGCCGACCATAGTCCGGCAGGGCTCTCCTGACAAAGAGAGAGACTTTAGTGAATTCAGAATATCACCGAAGGGCGAGTGCTGAAAGATGTCCGCGGCGGTGAACTCCATGATCGGCGCCCCATTGGGTTCGATTGGTCAGGGTGCGGAGGGCTCGGAGTCCGGAGAGGAGTCCGGCTCCTTGGAGTCACGGGCTTCGCAGAGAATAGGGCTAGTGTTCGGCTCGATCGCCGTAGAGATTGCAGCCCCCGAGGCGGTGTCTAACCACCCATCGTCGGTTGGTGTGATCGGCTCCGAGCTAGGGGTCGGAGCGGACACAGGTGCGGCCTCCAGGGCACTGTTCGGCGGCAGAGCTAAATCGTGCCCATCGTGACAGTGCGGCGCGCTCAGCTGTGGCTCGAATCCGTCGAAGATCAAGTCTCCGCGGATGTCGGCCGTGTAGTTCAAACTTCCAAATCTGACCTGATGGCCAGGGGCGTAGCTTTCGATCTGCTCCAGATGACCAAGCGAATTGGCCCGCAGTGCAAAGCCGCCGAATACGAAGATCTGTCCGGGGAGAAAAGTCTCACCCTAGATCGCATCGCTGTTGATGATCGGAGAAGCCATCGGGCCTAAAAGCGACGACACAGAGGAACTCTCAATGAAAGCACCAATGTCGGTGTCAAAACCGGCGGATCTCGGGTAGGGGGTCCCGAACTGTGCGTCTAGGTCGGATGGTAATAGGAGGCAGGGGACACAATGTTTTACCCAGGTTCGGGCCCTCTTGATGGAGGTAAAACCCTACGTCCCGCTTGATTAATATTGATGATATGGGTAGTACAAGAGTAGATCTACCACGAGATCAGAGAGGCTAAACCCTAGAAGCTAGCCTATGGTATGATTGTTGTTCGTCCTACGGACTAAAACTCTCCGGTTTATATAGACACAGGAGAGGGCTAGGGTTACACAGAGTCGGTTACAATGGTAGGAGATCTACATATCCGTATCGCCAAGCTTGCCTTCCACGCCAAGGAAAGTCCCTTCCGGACACGGGACGAAGTCTTCAATCTTGTATCTTCATAGTCCAGGAGTCCGGCCGAAGGTATAGTCCGGCTATCCAGACACCACCTAATCCAGGACTCCCTCACCAGTACTCGCCTAAGTTTAAAAAATCCTACCGAGCGGTGAGCAATCCTCCCACTCAGGGGCTTGGCTGTAGTCCAGTACTCGCCTAAGTTTAAAAAAATCCAATCGAGTGGTGAGCAACCCTCCCACTAAGGGGCTTAGCTGCAGTCCAGTACTCGCCTAAGTTTAAAAAAATCCTACCGAGTGGTGAGCAACCCTCCCACTCGGGGGCTTAGCTGCAGTCCAGTACTCACGTAAGTTTAAAAAATCCTGCCGAGTGGTGAGCAAACCTCCCACTCGGGGGCTTAGCTGCA
>NC_041382.1:471548402-471676589 GCF_002162155.2 Triticum dicoccoides | reverse complement strand
CGAGTGGTGAGCAACCCTCTCACTTGGGGGCTTAGCTGCAGTCCAGTACTCGCCTAAGTTTAAAAAACTCCTACAGAGTGGTGAGCAACCCTCTCACTCGGGGGCTTAGCTGTAGTCCAGTACTCTCCTAAATTTAAAAAAACCCTACCGAGTGGTGAGCAGCCCTCTCACTCGGGGGCTTAGCTGCAGTCCAGCACTCGCCTGAGTTTAAAAAATCCTACCGAGTGGTGAGCAACCCTCCCACTCAGGGGCTTAGCTGCAGTCCAGTACTCGCGTAAGTTTTAAAACACGCTCCATCCTTATCCGCAAGGACGACGAGGTGCAAGTCGACCACGATCTGTCCTTGGAGCTTCGACACAAATACAACGTCCGCTCCATCCTTATCCGCAAGGATGGCGAGGTGCAGGTCGACCACAATCTATACTCAGAGCTTCGACACAAATACAATGTTCGCTCCATCCTTATCTGCAAGGACGGCGAGACGCAGGTCGACCATGATCTGTCCTTGGAGCATCGACACAAATACAACGTCCGCTCCATCCCGATCTGCAAGGATGACGAGGTGCGGGCCATGGGCAACACCAAGTACCTTTGCCCATGATTCACTCGACTGAGCTGCATCACAAAGTCAGCAGCAACTCAAACTGAAGAAACAAGTTCAACACAAAGAGTCAAAAGATCCAAAAGCAGCCAAGTTCAGATAAATCCTACAAGGTTCTAGATTGCAGTTCAAGGTACTCGAGCATCAGGCCCGAAGAAGTTTAAACAGTTACAAAAACCACTCAGTATACCGAGGCAAATTTAATCGGATCAAAAAAAGTTTGTTCACTCCGCGGGAGGACTGGCAGGCTCGACGAATTCGTCCAAGTCGATTCCATCTGCAATCCAAGTGGCGACGGCAATAAAGGTTTCCATGAAGGACTGGAAGTCGTGTTTCCTATTATTGGTAACCTTGATCACTGCTAGCTTCTCCTCCTTGGCTTCCTTGCAGTGGACTTGAACTAGCGACAGAGCTACGTCAGCACCGCAGCGAGCAAATGACTTCTTCCACTGCTGCGCTCGGCCAGGGATCTCATTGATTCGAGTCATCAAAGACTCGAGGTCATTCTGGGGCGTCTCCCATGGCCAAAGCGTTGAGTCAATCCACGACACCGCAACCTTCAGGTGAGCAAGGTAGGCCGTAACACTGGTAACACGGGATTCCAGTCGGAGCATGTTCATGGCAGCTTCATCACCAACAGGGGAAAGGACGGGGTCCAGTCCTGTCTCGACCCGTCCGGTTTCTTCTTCAAAGTTTTGGCAGAATTCTACAAACGCAAAGAAATAATGAGTCGACGGTTGCATGGTGAATCGACGATAGCTAAATAGTCAGACAAGGAAGAATACCTTCGAGCACAAGGAATAGCTTCTTGGCAAGTGCCCCCAGATAAACTTCTAGATCATTTCTCTTATGAGAAATGCCTTCAATCTTCTCGTTCAAAGCCGCATTGCCTTTCTTCAGACGAGTCACTTCTCGGTTGGACTCGTTAAGGGATGTCTTCAACTTGGTGTTTTCTTCCTCCAGCGCGCCCACTGAGGCCAGTTTCTTGTCAGCAAGTGCAGTCTTCTCCAGAGCCTCCTTTTGAGCAGCGGCAAGATCGAGGTCCTTTTTCGCCAAAGTCTGCTTCATTTTCTCTGAAAGATATGTACTCGGGTGAGACAGAAGAACAAGGAGATGACTTGTGAGTCTTCCAAGATAAACAATCGACCAGTTGTTACCTTCCATACCGGCTGTCTCATCTTTGGCCTTTTGCAAGTTCTGCTTAGCCAACTCCAAGTCAATATTGAGTTGTCTCTGCTTCTCCTCGAATTCGAAAAATTTGGAGATGAGCTCACAGGATTTCTGAAGTCAATAAATGTTACATCAGTGAACAGAATTAAAGGTTACTCACTCCCGAGTGAAAAGAATTCTCAGACTACTACGGAATCAAACATTCAACAGTAGTCTCGGGGACTACACCCAGTGGGTGCACTTACCCACTTAGTGTGCCCCACTGGTTCAAGTTACACTCGACATGATCCGTTCAGACCGAGTGAGAAAGTTATGATTCTCAGACCATAGTCGACTGCCCGCAGTCAACTACGGTCTGGGGGACTACACCCACACCAAGTGGGTGCACTTAGCGTGCCCCCACTGGTTCAAATTACACTCGACATGATCCATTCAGACCGAGTGAGAAAGTTATGATTCCCAGACCATAGTCGACTGCCCGTAGTCAACTATGGTCTCGGGGACTACACCCAGTGGGTGCACTCAGTGTGCCCCCACTGGTTCAAAGACTCAATCGACACAATCTAGTCGACTCAAGAAGTAAAAACTATTCAGTAGTACTATTTAGCAATAAATTACACCAGTGGGTGTATAGATGCAAAAAGCAGACTGCCGAAAAGTTGCACAAAGAAAATTTTTGGGTAGCATATCCTAACAGAACAAGTGACAAACTAAGAGTTCAATCGGTAGTCTACCAACCTGGACGTTGCTCCGAAGAGCTGAGCTGGCATCATAAGCAGCTTGACTGGCCCCTCGAACCACCTTCATCTGCTCCATCATGATGCCTGCCTGACGTATGGCCTCCTTGGCAGCACCCACTTGGTCCTCTGGGATGCGATACGTAGTGAAGATTGGAGACGGTGTATCAGTTGGGATCTGAGCAATCGACGCCGAAGGCTAAGCACTCGACAATGGTACGACAAAAGTCATAGAAGTTCGGCTGGCATTGCCAGTCTCCTGGATCACTGGCTTGGTCACTAGTGTCGACTGGGGAACCTTGCCAGTTGATGCCTTCTTACTCCTCCTGGGCCTCAACGGGACATCCTCGTCATCATCTGGGAGATCAATGACATTGGGAGGAGCTGCAAGAAAGAATTAACCGTCAGAATTCAGTCGATCGACAAAATGACTGAGAAAGCAAAGACAAGTTTACAAAAGTCATACCCGGGTTAGAAGTGACCATGTCTTCCACATCCTCACCATCATCCTTGTAAGCAGAAGTCCCAGAAGTAGCAGCTCTGCAAGTTTCAAGATTCACTCGGACAAATGAGAAAGAGAGTCGACAGCACAAGTCCCGATTGAAAAGTGGGGGCAAGACACTTACGCAGAAGCAACGGGGACGTCGATCTTGATCTTGGGCAGGGTCTTCCGAGGCTTTGGTTCTACAACTTTTGGCTGCTTTTGAGCATTCTCGGTCAACACAGGGGAAGAGGTCCGAGTGCGCTTGGAAGTCTGTCCGGTCGGCCTAGCTACTTCACCGCGGACACTCACTGCGTCGTGCTTATGTTTGGAACGCTTTTCATTGCAAGGCGGTGAATCGACTTCTTCACCACTGCTCGAGTCCTCGCTTTCCTCCTCCTCTTCTCCTCCATCAGATTGTCAATCCATGCTTTTGCCTCCGCTTTCTTCTCCTTCCTGGTACTGCTCTTGCTCCCCGTTCGGCATTGAGTACGTCTCCATATAAACCTGCGAAGCAAAAGAAGTGACCAAAGGAGGGTCGACTCAGTAAACAACTGCAAGTCAGAATGAAAAACACTCAGAGATAAGGACATACCTTGTCTGGTTGGTTGTTAGTATCGAATGGCAAAACTCTTCGGGACCCCCTGGGGTTATCCTTGTTCCCTGTCATGCTTTGCACGCAATGTGCCACCGTCTTCTCATCAACGTCCTCCGGGTGGATCCGAGTGGAATCTTGAATCCCCGAGTACATCCACATGGAGTGATCACGAGCTTGGAGGGGTTGAATACATCGATTGAGGAATACCTCGAGCAGATCCATACCAATCACACCCTCATGGATCAGCTGATCTACTCGCTCCATCAACATAGACACCTCCACCCTCTCTGCTGGAGTCACTCTCAAGGAAGTAGGCTTCTGGACTCGCGCTAAGGAAAAGGGGGGAGACCAGTCGAATAACCAGGAGTAGACTTGTCTTTGCAATAAAACCAAGTCGAATGCCATCCTCTAACCGAGTCAGGGAGAGTCATCGCAGGAAAAGCACTCTTCCCCATCATCTGGATACCTAAGCCCCCACACATATGGATCACCTGGGTTTTCTCATCACTTGGGTTAGCCTTTTTCACAGTCTGCGAGCGGCATGTGAAGATGTGCTTAAACAGACCCCAGTGCGGTCGGCAGCCCAGGAAATTCTCGCACAAGGAGACATAGGCCGCAAGGTATGTGATTGTGTTGGGAGAGAAATGGTGGAGTTGAGCTCCAAAGAAGTTCAGGAATGCATGGAAAAGGGATGTGGGGGCAAAGAAAAACCGCGGTCGACGTGAGTAGCGAGCAAGACACATTCACCCTCCTGAGGCTGCGGCTCAGTTTCATCCCCCGGGAGCCTCCAGGAATCATGCTCAATCAGCCCGCTCTCGGCCAGGTCTTGCAAGTAATCCAGCGCGATTGTGGATCGCCCTGAACCCAACCGCGTGGCAAGCCAGATCTCGAGACGACCCGCTCCTGCCGGTCTTCTTGCCCTTCCCCTTCGCCGCTCCCTTCTTTGCGCACTCTAGCGCCGCTGTCTTGTCCTTCGCCATCACAGCAAGGGGTGCACGGGCGGGAGGCGGCGTCGAGGGTGGAAGCGGTAACGGTGGACAAGCAGAGGAGGAAGAAGGAGAAATTGAGGCGCACTGTGCAAAATTCCCCAACACAACGTCTTATATGGAGTCATTTCCGAGCGACTGGCGACTGGGCCCGGGCAATAATGTCAAATCCCGCAACTGTCGCTCGCTCGGTACGTGGCGAAAAAGGTGGCATGGTGATCGAGGCGCCCCTGCCTAATCCATCCCGATTACTGCGGCCTCCTCCGTCCCGTGTGCTTCCCAAAATTTTGAATCCCGCAAGATCCGGGTATTGCAGAGCAACCTGTCAGACTGAAGATTTCTTTCATACCAACACTCGAAGCTTATCAGCAAAAGTTCACTCGGCTACTTAGAATGGATCAAGGCAACTTAAAATGAAGTCAAAGTTGTCACGTAACTCATCAGTCTAAGGAAAATACTTCCGCAGTATGTAACAGAGTTGGGGCCAACTTCTACTCCATTTCCACTCGAACCCTGAACCATTCAGGGGATAATGACGATGACATGTACCTAGGGTAAGGTCATAGGCCTGACCTAGACACCCTCCCCAAGGACATTGGCCTAAAGTCATAAGCATTCAAGGGATACCATCATTCATTCGACCATAAACACTCCACTCGGAAGATTCAGGTTCACTCAACCAAGGAGTACTCACTCGACCGCGACAAGAATCACTCGACAGCTAGAAGATCTAAGGTCGCTCTGTACGGCAACGGTCCGGCATTACCTCATAGACTTAATAGTCATTCATGTATCTTATTGTTGGCGTTATCAGTAACGCCCATCTTTATGTATCTTAAACCAAATGTAATTGAGGACGGGAGGGGTCCGACGCACTCTATATAAGCCACCCCCCTCCTCTGGCACAAGGGTTCGCACCCCCTATAACTTCACGCATATTCCAATCGACCAAGCCTCTGGGCACCGAGGCGTAGGGCTGTTACTTCCTCCATGAAGGACCTGAACTCATACATCTTGCGTGCACAATCTCACCGTAGCTAGGATCTTTCCTCTACATTCTTACCCCGCTACTTTATTGTCAGACTTAGAACCACGACAGAGATTGCCCTCCCCAAGAAGGGAGAGTTGTTGGTGATGATGATGATGATGATTTCCCCCTCCGGGTGGGAAGTTCCCCCGACGGAATAGCTTCACCGGAGGGCAAAAGTGCTTCTGCCCAAGTTCTGCCTTGAGACGGTGGCACTCCCTCCCGAAAGTCCTCTCCTTTTTTTCTAGGTCAAAATGACTTATATACCAGAAGATGGGCACAGGAGGTGGGCCGAGGAGAGCACAACCCACCAAGGCGCGCCCAGGTGGGTTGTGCCCACCTGGTGGGCCCCTCTGGTAGTTATTTGCTCCAATAATTCTTAAATATTCCATATAAAATCTCTGTGAAGTTTCAGATTGTTTGGAGTTGTGCAGAATAGGTAGCCTGACATAGCTTTTCCAAGTCCAGATTTCCAGCTGCCGGAATTCTCCCTCTTGGTGTGTTCCTTGCAAATTATGAGAGAAAAGGCAGTAGAATTACTCCAAAAAGCTTTATTATGGATAAAAACATCATAAATAACAGTAAGAAAACATGATGCAAAATGGACATATCAGCGGCCGTCGGGCCTGGCGAATATCAAGGTTGCATGGGGAAGTGGGGGCGCCCATGTCCCATCAGGTGCCACGCGTCGACCAAGGCCGCAGGCGGTTAGGGCCCGCGGTGCTCCGCACTGCCCTTTGGCTTCGCCTCCAAGCCAAGCTCGAGCATGCCTTGGGCCCGGGGGCTACTATCGGTGTCCTGGGAATGGGAGTACCCAGACTTGCCTGCCTGCGGCCCATGGCGTGGCTCCGTCGACGGCCCAGTACGGCCCAGCTTCATCAACAACAACCCAAGACCCTCGCAAGGGGCCAAGCCTCGCAAGGTGGACGACACCAAGACCCCCCTGGGGGCGGCCTCACCAGGCTGGCTCCCGAGGAGCGGAGATATCAATGCAAGGTGCACCTCGCGAGGCTCACATGATGTGAGCCATGACGACCAAGTCCAGGCGGGCGTAGTGTACTAGTTTCCTCTTTGGTGCCAAGGATGCAAGCGCAGGCGCGGAGTCCCGAGGAATCAAGCAAAGGTTTCCATATCGGTGCAACAAGACCAAGACCACCAGGACGGCAGGACGGAGGTCATCACGGAGCCTGATTTCCCCCTAACTATAGCGCCAGAAAGCTCCTGTCTGCCAGGACTACGTCGGTATTTCCCCAAACTGGAAGGGATGATGTAGCACAAGGAAGGTAGGTATTTCCCTCAATGATGAAACCAAGGTTATCGAACCAGTAGGAGAACCAAGCAACACAACATAAACAACACGTGCACACAAATAACAACACCTCGCAAACTGACATGTTAAGGGGGTTGTCAATCCCTTTCGGGTAACGATGCCAGAAATTTGTAGTATTGAAATAATAGATCACAAATAAAATAAAGTGCAGCAAAGTATTTTTGTATTTTTGGTTTAATAGATCTAAATAAAAATGCAAAGGAAAAGTAGATCGCAAGCAAATATATGAGAAAGAAGACCCGGGTGAGGGAGTCCTGGATTAGGGGGTCCTCGGACAGCCAGACTATATCCTTTGGCCGGACTGTTGGACTATGAAGATACAAGATTGAAGACTTCGCCCCGTGCCCGGGTGGGACTCTCCTTTGCGTGGAAGGCAAGCTGGGCGATTCGGATATGTAGATCTCCCCCCCTTGTAACCGACTCTATGTAACCCTAGCCCCTCTGGTGTCTATATAAACCGGAGGGTTTTAGTCTAGGACAACAACAATCATACCATAGGCTAGGTTCTATGGTTTAGCCTCTCCGATCTCATGGTAGATCAACTCTTGTAATACTCATATCATCAAGATCAATCAAGCAGGAAGTAGGGTATTACCTCCATCGAGAGGGCCCGAACCTGGGTAAACATTGTGTCCCCCGCCTCCTGTTACCATCCGCCTTAAACGCACAGTTCGGGACCCCCAACCCGAGATTCGCCGGTTTTGACATCGACATTGGTGCTTTCATTGAGAGTTCCACTATGCTGTCATGATAAGGCCTGATGGCTTGTCTCGTTGTCAGGGACAACGTTACCTCTGGGGGAGCCCTGGCTGTAGGCCAAAGTCTCCGATTAGGCGGCTTCGTCATGACTGCCCCGTCGGCCGTCGCATCGACGATGACTTCTCCGGTCATCAAAAATAGCCTCCACGTCGGCTCGGTATTCACCGAGCAGATGGATCCAATGGAGCTCTCTTCTTTGAACGAGCTCTTGGATCGCATCGCCGCCTTGGGAGTCGCTACGGACTATGATAGGATCAGGCTTAAACCTGACCAGAGGGAGATTAACTCTCCGCCGGTTACCCATCAGATAGCGGTGGTGGAGGAGCGATGCAGTGATTCTTCCTCTATTTTGAGGAAAAACTATGTCCGGATTCCCGAGCTCTCCGAGCCGGATACCCATCTACGGGAGGACATGGCCCAAGCTTCGAACCCGGAATCGAACAGCGGGCTAGTACCATTGGGCAACGTCCCAAAGCCCGAGCTACCAAGCTCGGAAACTCCTTTGGACCTCAGACCGGGTCAGGGTTTGGACTTAAATCTACCCACCCACCCTCACATAAGTGATCTTTCCCATATTAGACAAGAGCCCCAAGAGACAATACATCACTATTGGGCCAGATTCCTCCTTGCAATAACAAGGTGAAGGACTGTCGCGAGGAAGACACTATTTCATTCTTTTGCAAAAATTGCACGGACAAGGGAATCCTCAACGCCATAAGTTGCCGTGATATAACACACTTCGCTGACTTGGCGTCCATAGTATGGAAGTATTGTGCGATGGAAAGCACTTGGAAAACCCAAACACGATTCTGGGATCCTCTGGCTCTAACTAAACCCTCTGTCCGAACTAAAAGGGTGTACTCTTGTAAGTCACCGAATCCAATTACAAAGAAGCCAAAACCAACTACAGGGCGTGGAACTGTATTGGACGGATGGCTCAATGGGCCATGCAAAATTCATAGTACATCGGATACCATGCCAACACACAGCCTTAGAGCATGTTGGATACTCCGGCAGGTGGCCAGGAGCAGCGAGGATCTCCTCGTCAACAATACCGCAGAGCACCCTCCCGCGAAAAATAACAATACAGTACTAACAGTCTTCGAGACTTTCACCTCAAACAATAGGCGCATGCGGGCACTTCACAGCCTCGCCAAAGTCTGCCACGTTGCAACGGTAAATCCATGGAACGACACGGCCATAACCTTCAATGCCAGTGACGAACCTCAATTCCGCACAGCCCGAGCTCCAGCCGCTTTGGTCCTTAGTCCAATTGTGGACGGCTTCTGGCTTACTAAAGTACTCATGGACGGTGGCAGCGGATTAAACCTCATCTATGAGGAGACTCTTAGAAAAATGGAAATAGACAAGAGCCGCATTGAGCAAAGCAGCACGACCTTCAGAGGAATCATCCCTAGTCGGGAGGCACGATGTGCGGGAAAAATCACACTAGATGTGGTATTCGGCACGCCGGAGAATTACAGGTCCGAAGAAATCACATTCCAAGTGGCCCCGCTTAGTAGCGGATACCACGCCCTTCTAGGGCGAGAGGCATTCACGATCTTCCAAGAAATAACCCATTACGGGTACATGAAGCTCAAGATGCCCGGGCACAATGGAATCATCACTCTAGCTAGTGATCCGGACATAGCACTCCGCGCCGAAAATAAAACCGCCGCACTGGCCCTCGAAGCGTTATCCGAAGCCCTCGCGGCCGAAGAACTAACTATGTTGCGCTCTACAGTGGACAGGGACAACAAGATACTCGACAAAAGACCCAAGTCCACCTCTTTTAAACCAGCGGACGAAATAGTCAAATTCCAGGTCCACCCAACGGACCCTACAAAAACAGCATCCATTGGGCACAGCTGAACCCCACAATAGACATTGCACTACGGGAGTTCTTACACGAGAATTGGGACATCTTCGCCTGGCATCCTTCAGATATGCCAGGCATCCCACGCAGGCTAGCCAAGCATAACCTAAACATTCTAAAGGGATACAAGCGGGTCAAGCAAACTCTTCGGCGTTTCTCCGAACCCAAGCGACAAGCCATAGGAGAAGAACTAGCCAAGTTACTCGAGGCCGGATTCATTAGAGAAATAAAACACCCGGACTGGCTAGCAAACCTCATGATGGTACCAAAGAAGGACAAATCCTGGCGCCTATGTGTCGATTTTAAGGACCTTAACAAGGCTTGCCCCAAGGATCCCTTCCCCCTCCCCCGCATCGATCAAATTATCGGCGCTACCGCAGGACACGACTCGTTGTGTTTCCTCGACGCATACTCCGGATACCATCAAATCAAGATGGCAGAGCCCAATCAAGCCGTAACAGCATTCATTACTCCATATGGCCCCTTCTGTTTCAACACCATGCCTTTCGGGCTCAAAAACGCCGGTGCAACCTATCAACAAATGATTCAGACATGCCTGGAAGCACAAATCGGCAAAACAGTGGAGGCATACATAGACGATGTGGTAATTAAAACCAGACACGTTGAATCTTTGATAGACGACTTGAGGCTCACGTTCAACAATCTCCGAACATATGACATTAAGCTCAATCCGGAAAAATGCATTTTTGGCATACCCGCCGGAAAGCTCTTGGGCTTCATCGTTTCCAACAGAGGAATTGAAGCGAATCCTGCTAAAATCCAAGCTCTATCACAGTTGGCTATCCCAACAAACCTCAAGCAAATCCAGAAAGTAACTGGATGCGTGGCTGCCTTAAGCCGCTTTATCTCCCGATTGGGAGAAAAGGCATTACCTCTTTATCGCCTTCTTCGGCACACCGAACACTTCGAGTGGATGGACGCGGCTACGGCCGGATTGGAAGAAATAAAAGCTGCCATGGCCAGCAACCCAATCTTGGCCGCGCCAAATATCGGCAAACCAATGTTGTTATATATAGCAGCAACACACCAGGTTGTAAGCGCAGTGCTGATCGTCGAACGAGAAACGGACGGACATAAGTTCCCGCTTCAAAAGTCGGTATACTATGTATCTACTGTCCTCACTCCATGCAAATCCCGGTACCCACATTATCAAAAGATAGCATACGCGGTCTTCATGGCATCCCGAAAACTATGACACTACTTTCAAGAGTGTTCAATTAGGGTGGCCTCCGAGGTTCCACTCAATGACATTATAAACAACCGTGATGCCACAGGCCGGATTGCTAAATGGGCTATTTAGCTCCTCCCTTTCGACATATCATACAAGCCACGGCGAGCCATTAAGTCACAAGTACTGGCCGATTTCGTCGCCGAATGGACAGAAGCCGAACTCCCTAAATAATACGGCGCGTACTCCAATTGGATCATGCACTTTGACGGCTGTAAAATGCTGGCGGGTCTGAGAGCAACCGTCGTCCTGACATCCCCAACCGGAGATACAGTCCAATATGTACTCCAAATATTATACACAGACTCCAACAACGCAGCCGAATATGAGGCCCTCTTGCATGGTCTCCGGATGGCAGTCTCCATGGGCATTCAACATCTAGAGGTGTGTGGGGATTCGAACCTCGCAATATCTCAAATAAATGGAGATTTTGATGCCAAGGACCCAAGAATGGAGGCTTATCGCAATGTCGTCCTCAAAATGTCAGCTCGATTCAAGGGGCTTGAATTCCACCATGTGGTCCGAGAAAACAATCAAGCAGCGGATATCCTCGCCCGAATCGGCGCTAAGCACGACCCTGTCCCACCTAATATCTTCTTGGAAAGGCTGATTAAGCCATCCGTGGTGTGGGAAGGGGAGACCGGCAACAATTGTCCGGATCCAGCCACAACACCAGACCCCGAACACTCTGACGTAATCGGAGGCTCCGCCACCGAGATAACACCTTCGGCCCACGTGATTATGGATGTCATTGCCCTGTGGACAGAACCCTTCTTGGCTTACCCAAATAGGCAAGAACTCCCTGAGGACCAAAACGAGGCACGTTGCATTGTGCGGCGGTCTAAAGCCTACAAGGTCCACGAGGGAGAACTTTATAAGAAAAGCGCTACCGGAGTACTGCAAAGGTGCATCTCGGAGGAGGAAGGACGGCAACTTTTGGCAGAAATTCATGCTGGACTCGGCGGCCATCATGCCGTAGCTCGGGCCCTTGTAAGTAAGGCCTTCTGTACATGTTTGTACTGGTCAACAGCTCAAGCAGACGCACAGGACCTCGTTCAACATTGCGTCGGTTGCCAGCTCTCTGCAAACCAAAGCCATATGCCACCTACCGCTCTCCAAACAATCCCCATTACTTGGCCCTTCGCGGTCTGGGGGCTTGATATGGTCGGACCCCTTAAAGGAGGAAGCCATAAGAAAAAGTGCCTATTGGTCATGGTGGATAAATTCACCAAATGGATAGAGGCCAAACCAGTTAAAACGGTCGAATCCGGACCAGTGATAGATTTCATATCTGGGGTTGTACACCGCTACGGTGTCCCCCACGGTATCATCACCGATAACAGCACGAACTTTACAGCCGATGAGGTAAAAACTTGGTGCGGCAACATGGGCATTAAGCTTGATTATGCATCCGTCTATAACCCTCAAACTAATGGTCAAGTCGAACGAGCAAATGGTCTTATAATGAGCGGCATTAAACCTAGACTAGTGCGGTCCTTGAAGGAATCAGATACGCACTAGGTCGAGGAGCTCGACTCCATACTATGGGGGCTGTGGACCACGCCAAATCGCACTACCGGATACACACCTTTTTTATGGTGTACGGCGCAGAGGCGGTACTGCCCTGCGACATCATTCATGACTCACCTTGCGTGCGCACGTATGAAGAGAAAGAAGCCGAGCTAGATCGGCAGGACGGTTTGGACGCCCTGGAGGAGAAGCGTGACGTGGCAAAAGCCCAATCCGCATTCTATCAACAACAGGCTCGACGATATCAAAGCAAAGAAGTACGGGCCAAAACTTATAATGTTGGCGAACTCGTTCTATGCCTACCAGAGAAGAAAAAGGACAAGCTCAAACCCAAATGGGAAGGTCCCTTTGTTATTGACTAAGTTTTGACCGGTGGAGCGTACCGTCTGCGGGATGCATCGGACAATCGACTCGAGCCAAACCCATGGAACGCGGCCAGACTCCGAAGGTTCTACGCCTAGCGCCGGACTCTGTGTTCGTCTCCTTACCTCCATCAATTTTTTATATATTCATTATCTATATTTTTCTGTGTTTCTTCCTTTTCTTCGCGGCTTTCAAAGGTTAAAATGTGTCTCGACTGCACAATTTGTACGCGCTAAACACGCTTATTATACCTGGGGGCTTCTTATATAGAAGCTTAATATAATTATGATCCGGGCTCTATGCCTGCCGCACATGCATTATTTTTATACATGCACCTTTTCTTCACCATTATATGCATCAATATGACTTAAGTTTTGGCCAAGCTGGGTTGCCTGGCTCTTGTGCTTATGCCCTTCGTTCTCGTTAATTCGGCTAGGTCATAAGGGGAGCACCTCTGCGATTGTTACTACCGGGTCAGCCGGACGTGTACCTCAGACTGGGTGAAGCCGAAAGCTAGCGTTCTTAAGGGAATATTCGGTCGGCGAACAAAGGATGAGTTTTTTACTTATTAGAATACATACCCCCAGATGTCTATATCCTGCGTCTCTTGTCGCAGTTCGGACATGCACATTAATGCATGCGTACCCAGGGAAAGGAACCCTTAACAGAACTATTCTCCCTGGAAGATGTTTCTTACTATCCATGTAATATAACATAACTAGTTGGGTACTTGTCTGTTCAAGCACTTATGACCCCTACGCCTGGTTTCCACGCATACCCCGGTTTTTACATAACTGGGCGGGTATTCGGATACACTCCGGACTGTCGGGTCCGGAGGTCGAAGCGAAAAGCTCCGCCATGACAAATGATTTACAATCCAGCTAGGGACAATATATGTCACTCGAAGTACACAATCACTTAGACTGACTAAATTCTTCTTCTATACCATCCAATAAGCTGTCTAGCCTACAACCCTATTGGGAATACTTCGCAGCTAATTTCACCTGGTCATACACCAAGCTGACAGGGATCTCTTTCCCGTCAGGCCCTACAGGTCCGACCTCGGCCATATGGTTCGGGTCAGCCTTGGTATATCGAGTCTTCACCACGGCCCAGGTTTCCCTTGCACCTTGTCGATAGTCAGATATCTTCCATAACCGGAAGCGCCGCCGCGCTCCCTTGAGTATCTCTACAAGCTCCCCCATGCCTCCTGGCAGGGAGGCAGATGGCCACAAGGCCTGGGCAAGGTCCTGCATCACCTGTCGAACTTGTTCGTGCAGTTGTGAGAACTCTGGCAGAAGATCTCCCGCAGACCCGGGCATCTCCTCTCCGGGACGGCCCGTCAGCATACCTACAGATATAGCTATGTTAGCTGGTTTCTTCGCCGAACTCTATAGAAGTTCGCTCAAGCACTTACTGAAAATGCCGCGTCGAAGCCTTTTATTCTCCTTTACGGAGTCAGCCAACTGGGCCCGAACATATTTCAGTTCAACATCCAGCCGGGTATTGGCATCTTGGAGATCGTTTTTCTCCCGCCTAACTTGTGTAAGCACGCGCTCGCCAGCCTTCAGCTGTCATTGAGCATGTTGCTCCTCCAGATTCACCCCGGGATTATCTGCAGAATCTATCAATTAGATTAGCATGCAAGCCAAATTTTAACTATTATATCTTGTTCTTTTCGATAGGAACAAGTGTTACCATATGGGGCCTTCTTGGACTCCTCCATTTTGGCAACTGCGGCCCGTAGCTGGGCTTTGCACTCCTCCAGCTCTTGAGACAACTGGGTATTCTTCTTAGTAAGAACCTATGCCAATAATGATCCTTAAATCAGTTGTGCCAACTGTTTCAAGTCTTAGGGGCTATTGGTATATATAATTATCAGATTTTCTTACCCGTATATCCTTTACATACTGGTCCGTGGCTCTGGCAAGACCATTTTGAGCAGCTCGGATGTACGCGTCCCGTGATTTGAAGGCATCAAATGCCTCTTCAGAAAAAACGGGGTCGCGGAGTACGGCCCGGCGACGCCTGTGCTTCATGGCACTCTCCACTTTGGAATCTGTAGCAGATAGCCTATCCGCATCCTCGGTAGGAGGAATATCCGGCGTTGTACCCACGTTAGCATCTTCCTCCAAGACCAGCTCTGGAGCCCGGCTGGTGGAGGCATGGCCGGCAGGCTCTCCGGATACGGTCTGGCGAGCGTTTTTCCTGGTTTTAACCATGAATGTTATTATATTTTAAAGACAATAACCACGGTGCAGGGTTCTTTTCCATACCTCTGCGACGGCATCTCAGTCCTGACTGCCTTCCTTTTAAGCCTACCCGATTTCGGTGCCCCTTGTTGGTGAGTCACTGCGGGTTCGGCATGGCGTCCCGAGGGCCTTCCCTGCAAGACACCATACATGTGCGGTGAGTGAAGTACGAAAAAGGGGATCCTTCTCAGAAGTTGGGACTCCGGTTTTACTTACATGCGATGCAGGGAGCAGTCCAGGATAATCGGCAGTGATGGCCACCAAGGCACCGTCGCAGCTTAACTGATAAAACGTCCTCCACGAATATGTCCGGATCTTCTTCGAGTCCGCGATCGAGGGCCCGATCAGGGTCCTCTGGCTGTGGAGATGGGCTGTGAATCTCCTCCACGGCTTTTCGTAGTTCCTGCTATGAAATAGCAAGGTAAATATTTATGACAAAGAAAGCGGGAAGGTTTGGAGTAAAAAGTAGAAGCTCACCCAGTTTGGGGGGTTGTACATGGAGAATCCATCCCGCGGCTTAATACAAATGAACTCCTCTTCCTCTCCCTTATATAAATCAGACAATATTTTCGCTAGAGTGGCGGCGGTGTCCGGACCTTTACGGCCGCAGCGGGTGGCATCGTCTACTCCATTGAAGTGCCACATGGGTTGTCCCCGATATTGAAGTGGCTGCACCCCCCGCATTATACATATTGACATAACCTCGATTATCGTCAGTCCTGATTCGGTCGGTGTCTTTATCTGGCTCATCAGGTAAAGGACTTCTCTGTTATCTTCCTCCTGGGGGCTCCGAGGGCGCCAGCTATGGCGTTTCTTCAAAGGGGCGCTGTTGAACTCAGGAAGGCCCATCCGAATAGGGTCTGGGAGGGGAACGTCCTCCATATAAAACCACTCCGAAGGCCAGTCTTCGGATGTCGTCTTCGGAGTACCGGACAGGTATCCAGTCCCGGCAATGCGCCATATTTCGGCTCCGCCAACTTGAAATATTGACCCCTTTTGTGTACGGGGCACGAGGCAGAATAGCCTTTGCCATAGCTCGAAATGAGCTTCGCGGCCCAGAAACAGCTCGCAAAGGGCAACGTAGCCTGCGATGTGTAATATGGAGGCGGGAGTGAAGTTATGTAGCTGGAGGCCATAGAACTCCAGGAGCCCATGGAGGAATGGATGGATTGGAAATCCTAGTCCCCTCAATAAATAAGGGACGAGGCATACCCGCTCCCCCGTGGATGGGTTGGCAAAGCTTTCCGCTTGCTCCCCGCCATTATAAGTGGCTAGTCCGACTGGGACGGGGACCATGTACGCAGGAGGGAGAAACCCCTAGGTCTGCAACTCTACTACTTGGCTATGGGGAATAGAGCACTTCTCCCAACTACCTGGCTTAGGGCTACGAGGGCGAGAGGAGGAGTTGCGGTGGCCGGCCATGATGGGATGGATTTTTCCGGGCACGCTCCGATGGATACTCGCTGTGGGAAGGCGGTGTGATCTAGATCTGAAGATCCCCGACTGTTTAAATAGACGATTCATCTACCTAGTTAGGGTGGTAAATGTAAAAACACCCCGACCTCTCACATTCGCTCGACATGTGGAAGATAGCCATTATTAAGGCACAGAAGCCGAGGAGTGCAACATTCATGGGAGGTCAGACACAACTCGTTACGACGGGTACTCAGGATTTGGAGGAGAACCCGCCTTGCAATGCCGAAGACAATCTGCGCGCCGGACTCAGCGTCATTGAAGCCTGGTTCGCGGGATACTGAGGGAGTCCTGGATTAGGGGGTCCTCGGACAGCCGGACTATATCCTTTGGCCGGACTGTTGGAATATGAAGATACAAGATTGAAGACTTCGTCCCGTGCCCGGGTGGGACTCTCCTTTGCATGGAAGGCAAGCTGGGTGATTCGGATATGTAGATCTCCTCCCTTGTAACCGACTCTATGTAACCCTAGCCCCTCTGGTGTCTATATAAACCGGAGGGTTTTAGTCCGTAGGACAACAACAATCATACTATAGGCTAGCTTCTAGGGTTTAGCCTCTCCGATCTCGTGGTAGATCAACTCTTGTAATACTCATCTCATTAAGATCAATCAAGCAGGAAGTAGGGTATTACCTCCATCGAGAGGGCCCGAACCTGGGTAAACATTGTGTCCTCCGCCTCCTGTTACCATCCGCCTTAGACGCACAGTTCGGGACCCCCTACCCGAGATCCGCCGGTTTGACACCGACACCAGAGGCCGTAGGTTTCACTAGTGGCTTCTCTTGAGAAAGATAGCAAACGGTGGGTAAACAAATTATTGTTGGGAAATTGATAGAACCTCAAATAATTATGATGATATCCAGGCAATGATCATTACATAGGCATCACGTCCAAGATTAGTAGACCGACTCCTACCTGCATCTACTACTATTACTCCACACATCGACCGCTATCTAGCATGCATCTACTGTATTATTTTCATGGAAAACAAAGTAATGCAATAAGAACGATGACATGATGTAGACAAGATCTATCTATGTAGAGATAGGCCCCATCGTTTTATCCTTAGTAGCAACAATACATATGTGTCGATTTCCTTTCTGTCACTGGGATCAAGCACCGTAAGATCGAACCCACTACCGGGCACCTCTTCCCATTGCAAGATAAATAGATCAAGTTGGCCAAACAAAACCCAAATATCGGAGAAGAAATATGAGGATATAAGAGATCATGCATATAAGAGATCAAAGAAACTCAAATAACTTTCATGGATATAAAAAGATATGACTGATCATAAACTCAAAGTTCATTAGATCCCAAGAGACCATTGTATTGAGAATCAAGAGAGAGAGAGAGAGAGAGAGAGAGAGAGAGAGAGAGATGAAGCCATCTAGCCACTAACTATAGACCCAAAGGTCTACAAAGAACTACGCATGCAACATCAGAGAGGCACCAATGGAGGTGGTGAACCCCATCCGAGATGGTGTCTAGATTGGATCTGGTGGTTCTGGACTCTACGGCGGCTGGATGAATATTTCGACGACGCCTCTAGGGTTCTGGTATTTTTGGGGTATTTATAGAGCAAAGAGGTGGTCTGGGGGCACCCAAGGTGGGCACAACCCACCAGGGTGCGCATGGGCCTCCTGGCGCTCCCTGCTGGGTTGTCCCCTCCTCGGGACACCCCCCCCAGGGGCAACCAGGGCCCAACATGTTCCTTCTGGCCCATAAAAAATCTCCGTAAAGTTTCTTGGCATTTGGACTCCGTCTAATATTGATTTTCTGCGATGTAAAAAACACAGAAAAAACAGGAACTGGCACTTGGCACTATGTCAATAGGTTAGTACAAAAAATGATATAAAATGGTTATAAAACATCCAAGTTTGATAATAAAACAGCAGGGAACAATAAAAAATTATAGATATGTTGGAGATGTATCAGCATCCCCAAGCTTAACTCCTACTCATCCTCGAGTAGGTAAGTGATAAAAATAGAATTTTTGATGTGGAGTGTTGTTTAACATGTCATATCATATTCTTTTCTTTATAGCATGGACATTTGGACTTTTTATGTGATTCAAAGCAATAGTCTGGTGTTGACATAATAATTTAGATACTCAAGCATATCAACAAGCAACCATGTCTTTCAAAATATCAATGCTAAAATAAGTTATCCCTACAAAATCATATAGTCTTGTCATGCTCTGTCTTCTTAACCCAAAGTATTTATCATGCACAACCCCGATGACAAGCTGAGCAATTGGTTCATACTTTCTAATGCACTTCAGCTTTTTCAACTCTTACGCAATACATGAGCGCAAGCCATGGATATAGCACTATGGGTGGAATAGAGTATGATGATAGGGGTAAATATAGAGAAGACAAAAAAGTAAGAAAGTCCCACGTCGATGCGTCTAACCAATGGGCTATGGAGATGCCCATCAATTGATATCAACGTGAGGAGTAGCGATTTCCATGCAACGAATGCACTAAGAGCTATAAGTGTATTAAAGCTCAATATGAAAACTAAGTGGGTGTGCATCTAATCCTATAATGAAAAATTCCCACTAGTATATGAAAGTGACAACATAGGAGACTCTCCATATGAAAAACATGGTGCTACTTTGAAGCACAAGTGTGGTAAAGGATACTAACAATGCCCCTTCTCTCTTTGTTTATTTATATATTTTTTTCTTTTTTTTTCTTTTTCTTTTTTCTTTTTTGTCCCTTTTTTTCTTCTTCTTCTTCTCTTTTTTCTCATTGTTCGGAGTCTCATCCCGACTTGTGGGGGAATCATAGTATCCAGCATCCTTTCCTCACTAGGGCACTGCTCTAAAAATGAATAATGATGATCATCACACTTCTATTTACTTATAACTCAAAAAAATAAAAATTACAACTTGATACCTATGACAAAGTATGACTCTATATGAATGCCTCTGGCATGTACCAGGATGTGCAATGATCTAGCGTAACATGTATGAAAAATGATGAATGGTGGCTGAGCCACAACTACTATGTCAGCTATATGATCATGCAAAGCAATATGACAGTGAATGCTCAAGTCATCAAACGGAAGCGGTTGAAGTTGCACGGCAATATATCTCAGTATGGCCATGGAAAAGCAATAATAGGTAGGTATGGTGGCTGTTTTGAGGAAGATATAATAAGGCTTATGTGTGATAGAGCGTATCATATCACGAGGTTTGGATGAACCTACGAAGTTTGCACCACATCCCGATGTGAGAAAGGGCAATGCACGATACCGTAGAGGCTTGCAAATTGCGAAAAGGTAAGAGTGCATATAATCCATGGACTCACATTAGTCATAAAGAACTCATATACTTATTGCAAAAGTTTAATAGCCCTCGAAGCAAAGTACTACTACGCATGCCCCTAGGTGGATAGATTGGTAGGAAAAGACCATCGCTATCCCTGACCGCCACTCATAAGGAAGACAATCAAAAATAAATCATGCTCCAACATCATAGCATAACGAGAGGCTATACATGCATGCTTCGGGAATCACAAACCTTAACACCAATATTCCTACAAGAGCACAATTACTCATCAACATAACTCACATATCACATCATCATATCTCAAAACTATTACTAAGAATCAAGTTTATTTTGTCCAATGATCTTCATGACATTTTTCTTTTTCTTTATCCTTCTTGGATACCTATCACTTTGGGACTAATTTTCTCATGTTGCTTTTCATAAGCTCAAACAAATATAAGTAAAGATCATGAGCATAACAAATTTTCTTTCTCTCAAGCTAATTTAAGTGAAGCAAGAGAGAATTTTTCAAAATTTTACTAACTCTCCAATAAATCTAAGTGAAGCAAGAGAGCATTTCTTCCAAAATACTAAGCACATCGTGCTCAAAAAGATATAAGTGAAGCACTAGAGCAAGTCCTAGCTCATAAATATTTATGTGAAGCATAGAGAGCAATTCTAACAAGTCATGACATAATTTTGGCTCTCTCAAATAGGTGTGTCCAGAAAGGATTGATGACTTAAATCACATAATAAAACAAGCAAAGACTCATATCATACAAGACGCTCCAAGCAAAACACATATCATGAGACAAATAAAAATATAGTTTCAAGTAAAATATCGATGATCGTTGGAAGAAAGCGGGGATGCCACTCGGGGGCATCCCCAAGCTTAGTTGGTTGCTCATTCTTGAATAATATCTTGGGATGTCGGGCCATCCCCAAGCTTAGGCTCTTCCATCCTTCCTTCATCCATCATAAGATAACCCAAAACTTGAAAACTTCAATCACACAAAACTCAACAAAACCTTCGTCAGATCTGTTAGTATAAGAATTATAAATCATTACTATAAGTACTGTATCAAACCAATTCATATTTTTTTTGTATTATACCTACTGTATTCCAACTTTTCTATGGAAAAAACTCATCAAAGAAAACCATAGAGCCATCAAAATAAGCACACAACACAAACAAAACAGAATCTGTCAAAACAGAACAGTCTGTAGCAATTTGACTATTTCGAATACTTCTGTAACTCCAAAAATTCTGAAAAATTAGGAAGACTTGAGAAATTTGTATATTGATCTACTTCGAGTGAAATGGGTATTTTATCGCTCTTTGGTAAAAAATGAAAATTAATTTCATGAGCGTAAAAGTTTCTGTTTTTTCAGCAAGATCAAACAACTATCACCCAAGAAAATCCTAAAGGCTTTACTTGGCACAAACACGAATTAAAACATAAAAACACAGTCATAACAGTAGCATAATTGTGCTAACACAGAAAAACAGGAAGCAAAAAGCAAAAATAAATTTTATTCATTGGGTCGCCTCCTAACAAGCGCTATAGTTTTATGCCCTTAGCTAGGCATAAAGCAAGGATCTAAGTTTTGTCATCCTTCTTCTTGACTTTCTTAGAGGTATTTTCATCATGAGGCTTTGTAAACACAACATAAAATATGTTGTCCATAGAGGCCTTAGCAATCCTAAGTTGGTTTTCATCATACCCCTTTTGATTTCCCGCAACAATCCAAGAGTAATGTTAATTAACATTATTGAAAACTTGTTGGATTATATCTAGAACTAGGACTTCCTTTTTAAGATTCTCATCAAAGATTTTATTATCCCCAAGCAAATGTCTTAAAGCATAGTCACCATTGTAAATAATTTCAGCTATCACAAGTTTTTCACGGTTCATACCATAAAAGTCAGATATTTCCCTAGCTTCCCGTATTATGTAGTCAAACTCGTTCATCAGAACGAGAGTGGCCAACTTTTTAGCCCTAGGATTCTTTATAACGTGGAGCTCAAAAAACAATCTTTGCAAGGTAGGATGGGTACGAAAAAAATTACTTTCAAGTTTCAGAACTAGTGTTGAAATAGCATTTGCATAAGATCTAGTAGTTTTAAGTATAGGAGCATCATTAACACTCAAATTTCCCACACAATTGAAAGATTCTTGGATACGCTCTTTTCCCATAATGTTCCCTTGCCCCAAGATAAAATTTTTAGCATCCAGATTGCCCGTATGTCCTATCTTAGGAGTTAGGCCATCATCTGTTGGTGCCATACCGAAATCACTCATGATTGCAAGCAAAGGATAGATCTGACAAGAAAACGGCGAACGGAAAAAGAGAGGCGAATAAAACAGCAATTTTTTGTGAAGTGGGGGAGAGGAAAACGAGAGGCAAATGGAAAATAATGTAAATTGCGAGGATATGAGATTCGTGATTAGGAACCTGGTTATGTTGAAGATCCTCCCCGGCAACGGCGCCAGAAATTCCTTTTGATTGCTCCCTGACTATAGCGCCCGAAAGCTCCTACCTGCCAGGACTACGTCGGTATTTCCCCAAAGAGGAAGGGATGATGTAGCACAGCGAAGGTAGGTATTTCCCTCAGTGATGAAACCAAGGTTATCCAACTAGTAGGAGAACCAATCAACACAACATAAACAGCACCTTCACACAAATAACAACACCTCATAACCCGACGTGTTAAAGGGGTTGTCAATCCCTTTCGGGTAACGATGCCAGAAATTTGTAGTAGATTGAAATAATAGATCGCAAATAAAATAAAGTGCAGAAAAGTATTTTTGTATGTTTGGTTTAATAGATCTAAATAAAAATGCAAAGGAAAAGTAGATCGCAAGCAAATATATGAGAAAGAAGACTCGGGGGCCGTAGGTTTCACTAGTGGCTTCTCTCGAGAAAGATAGCAAAGGGTGGGTAAAAAATTATTGTTGGGCAATTAATAGAACCTCAAATAATTATGATGATATCCAGGCAATGATCATTACATAGGCATCACGTCCAAGATTAGTAGACCGACTCCTGCCTGCATCTACTACAATTACTCCACACATCGACCACTATCTAGCATGCATCTAGTGTATTAAGTTCATGGAAAAACGGAGTAATGCAATAAGAACGATGACATGATGTGGACAAGATCTATCTATGTAGAGATAGACCCCGTCATTTTATCTGTAGTAGCAATGATACATACGTGTCGGTTCCCTTTCTGTCACTGGGATCAAGCACCGTAAGATCGAACCCACTACCGGGCACCTCTTCCCATTGCAAGATAAATAGATCAAGTTGGCCAAACAAAACCCAAATACCGGAGAAGAAATACGAGGCCATAAGAGATCATGCATATAAGAGATCAAAGAAACTCAAATAACTTTCATGGATATAAAAAGATATGACTGATCATAAACTCAAAGTTCATCAGATCCCAACAAACACACCGCAAAAGGAGTTACATCATATGGATCTCCAAGAGACCATTGTATTGAGAATCAAGAGAGAGAGAGAGATGAAGCCATCTAGCTACTAACTACAGACCCAAAGGTCTACAAAGAACTACTCACGCATCATCGGAGAGGCACCAATGGAGGTGGTGAACCCCATCCGAGATGGTGTCTAGATTGAATCTAGTGGTTCTGGACTCTGCGGCGGCTGGATGAATATTTCGTCGACACCTCTAGGGTTCTGGTATTTTTGGGGTATTTATAGAGCAAGGAGGTGGTCCGGGGGGCACCTGAGGTGGGCACAACCCACCAGGGTGCGGCTGGGCCTCCTGGCGCGCCCTGGTGGGTTGTCCCCTCCTCGGGACTCCCCCAGGTGAAACCAAGGCCCAACATGTTCCTTCTGGTCCATAAAAAATCTCCGTAAAGTTTCGTGGCATTTGGACTCCGTCTGATATTGATTTTCTATGATGTAAAAAACATGGAAAAACAAGAACTGGCACTTGGCACTATGTCAATAGGTTAGTACCCAAAAATGGTATAAAATTACTATAAAATGATTATAAAACATCCAAGATTGATAATAAAGCAACATGGAACAATCAAAAATTATAGATACATTGGAGACGTATCAAAGCCCACTGTGGCGTCACCACCAGAGGCTTTCACGGGCGAAGACTACTTTTGTCAGGATAACTTGTACTAGTTGTCCCCCTTCAAATTTGGCCGTTGTGGGATCCCTTCCCGCCTTACATTTGGGAAGAGGACCAAGGCCAATATAAGTAGGACTTAGCCACCACCATAGAGGGGGACAGATCATTCATATTATCCTCTCACCCACAAGGTGGCCCGAACCAGGGTAAACTGATGTGTCTCTTGTCCCTTGGGTTCGTCGAGCTAGGCCAGGGAATCATTGAGCGGGAGACTAGGGAGGATGAGTTCTTCGCACGCACCCTAGAGTTCGAACCTCTCAAGAGTCTGCTGAACCCTGAATTTGACAGTGTCTGAGTGAGGCATAAAGACACAACTAGCGTGTTTGTGTGTGTGTGTGTCTGTTTGAGAGAGAAACCAATTGATAGATTAAGATCAATATCGAGTTGTCACCCTTCTGCTATCATTGTTGGGGGTGGGGAGGGGGGAGGGAGAGAAAGACGTATCGAGAGTGTGCGCGCGGTAGGCACAGAGGCACAACTAGCAAGTGTGTGTGTGTGTGTGTTTGAGAGACAAGCCAATAGATACATTACTATCAAGATCGAGGTGCCTCCCTACTCCTTCAGTGTCGGGTAGTGTGTGTGCATGTTTGAGAGAGAAGCTAGTAGATAGATTAGTATCAAGATCGAGGTGTCACACTACTCCTTCGGTGTCAGGAAGTGTGTGTGGGTGTGGGTGTGGGGGCAGTGACACTTAGATATAGGGAGAAGGAGTTTGTGTGACACGCATCTATATTAAGGGATAGGTAGATAGCTTGTGTGCGAGCCATACCTAAAGCATCACGGAGATAAACAAACGGTGTGCATGCAAGTGCCAGAAAAAATGAAGAGAGAAACAATGTCTACGTGCGCGCACGCGTGTGTGTGTGTGTGTGTGTGTGTGTGAGAGAGAGAGAGAAAGCAAAATCTCAAAACAAAAGGTGCTCTGCTGGAATCCCATTGTATGTATTCATATAGTTTTGGAACTTGAGTTAACCTTAGGCATATGTGTGAGAGACATAATTATAATTTGAGACATTAGTGGCGGTGGGTGGGCGGAATTAAAGGGGTGGGCGTGTTCGACAGAGAGAGCGTGTGTGTTTCTGTGTGAGAGACTTGTAGGACGGGGTAGAAAGACGAATTCTAACCTTGATGGAGGGAGATAAATACATGAAGTGCGCGTGTGTGATTTCGATGCCCATGGAGAAATGAGATATGTATGCGTGTGAGAGAGATTGCACAATTCATTCATGTATCACTATGTAGCGATCGTGGACGTGCATCTCTTGAACATAAATCAATATCTACTTCGTATCGTGGCCAAAGATACAATATCGATTCAATGCTGTAAAGATTGGACACTCACATATCACATTTGTTTTCTAAATAATCCTTTTCAATTGTGCATGCCAAAGTTATAGTGATGTTTCTTCAAACAACCAATGTAGCTATCATGTACATGCACCATTGTTAGTCTTGCATTCAAATTCATTAGTCTTGGATGATTTAAGGTTCTATTATGAAGTAATATATGTAATATTCATATATGAGTTCAACGGGTACGCAATTTATGAAATGGAGGCTATGTAATCATATTGGGTAACACTTTTAAGTAGCGTACTACAATATCCATTTCTTTTGTGGGACTACAATATCCATTTCTTTTTGTGCGCCTCTACAATAACACGTCAATGCATTATGTTTAAAGTAAATAACCAATGGCACTAAATTATCTATTTACACGAGAAATACACAGGCTGAGCGTTTGATCCCTTTTTTGTGAACACGCCTCTACACCCGTATGATTGGTGACGCCCATGTGAACGTCCAAGTTATCGGTGCATCATCCCGAGTTATTGTCTTTTTTCTGGGGTGGACTTCACCCCAGTTATTAACTGCTGACGCGTGCCCCAAGTACACAGTCTCGCATGACCTTCCCGCTAGCACTGTCCAGAATTAGTTGAAACTGGATACGAACGATCCCGTGGGCGGGAAAATCTCCAGCCTCCTTCTAAAATTTCTGCCACCTAGTCTTCAGCATGCGAAATTCCCCTTTTGTCCTTGGTGCACTGAGAACAACAGTTACAATACCACCCTCATTTACATAATAGGTTGATGCTGCTTTGGTAACTTTTGGTTCCCCCCACCACACGGCACCCCCATTTCGTCTCCCCTCCCGCAAAAATGACTAACTCCACCACACCAGAGCATCTTCCATCATGTTGTCCGTACTTCATCGGCCTTTCTACCCCTCCCCTCTCGAAACCCTAGAATGCTCATCCACCGGCGTACCAGAGCCCGTTCACTACCAGCGACGTCCACCTCGCTGAATCTACTTCCGCGGCCGCATCTACCCCACCCACCTCCCCTAGAAACAAGTAGACTGCTCATCCACCACTGTACCACAACCCACTCAGTGTCGGCCTTGTCCATGACGCCAAATCTGCTTTGCCGGTACTCTCGTCAACCCCAGCGCATCTGCAGCGGCTCCTTCATACTCCCCACCAGAGACGCTTTGTCCACACCCCCCGGAGCCGCCCCACCGACGCCCCCGTCGACAGCCTCTGATCCTCTTCACCGACACCTTCCTCAACCCTACCGAAGCCGCTTCGCCGACACCATCATCAACCCTACCGGAGTAGCTTCGCCTATACCATTCTCAACCGTACCAGAGCTGCTTTGCCAACTCACAAGTCCATAGCCTCAGATCCACTTCGTCGCACCCTCGTCCAACCTACCGAAGCAGCTTCTGACGCCCCGTCCACGGCCGTAGATCCGCATCGTCGACACAATCCTCAACCCAACCACCGGAGTAGCTGCATTGACGCCCTCGTCCATGGCCTCAGATCCGCTTCACCCACACCGTTGTCCACCCTACCAGAGCCGCTCCACAGACACCCTACTCGATGGTTCTAGATCTCCTTACTGGACCCCGACAGCCAGTGCAGCATCATCACCCTTGATGTTTCTAACCTGATTCCCACCGTCTGGCAAGATGCCAAGCACCCGCCATGGCCTAGGTACTTGTCACCTTTAAACCTGTCCAACATCACCTGCCCGATGTACTTCAAATATACTAATAGGTCGCTGTTACATGTTATGCAGCTAGCAAAAACTACAAGGACGATGTTTCTTCTGGATCTAACAGCTTGGCTAACCAAGATCCTGGACTGAGGCACTGCTATGATCTTGTAAGTGTGTCTCTCTCTCTTGTATTGGTGTGTGCCTGCCAGCGTGCTTTGCTAGGATTTTCGACCAGTAATCCCTTTGTGCAGACAATGATTTCTACTACTAGCTGCTAAATTAGATCTGTAGATGTCATACATGATACTACATCCATTCCTAAATATAAGTCTTTCTAGAGATTCCATCATAGGCTACATATAGAGCAAAATGAGTGAATCTACACTAAAAAATGCATCTATATACATCTGTATGTGGTCCATACTGGAATCTCTACAAAGACATATATTTAGGAACATAGGTAGTACATTACACAAAATCATAGGTGGCATGTAGGAATTCCAGTGCACTACATTAGGCTCCCTTAGAGTACCTGCTAGTCCAGCACACAGAGTCATGGCTAGTTTATGCTACGCACACAATCGTTAATTGGTGGTTTAAATATACGCAAGGGATATGCAATGTATTATCATGTAGAGATGTGCGAAATTAGCCGTGTCAACTTGCAGATAGGGTTACACAATGAAAAAGTACAAGATGTATGTGGCAATTTCATGGAACATCGCGAAAAAAGGAGAGGGAGCGGTGAGCCTATACATTGTGCTATGGTAGGTCACTCCTCCATTACAATCATCATGACATGTTATTTGTATGTCAGCTCCATTGGCCAATTTTCTTAGGGACAGTTATTACGAGTTATCCTAAGAAAATAAGCACCTGTTAATATAAGCTCCAGATAATAAGCCAACCAGTTCTTTTCATTGCCTTCCTTTTCAGCTTATCTTTGGTATGATCAGTGAAAAGTGTAGATTGCATTATATTTTTTCATTTTGCTGCCCATATGAAAATTAATTTGACTTGCAAACATCACAAATTGAACCCAATGCAGTAATTAATATGATAGGAAAATAGACCATCACTATTTGTTCAAAATGTAAATACAAAGATACCATCTACTAGGCACAATCTACTTTGGTCAATGTCTTCCATAGAGATCCCATTGCCTAACTTAAACAAAGAACGCATGACCCAAATTTAAATGAAGAACAATTATTTATTGAAATTCGATGGTCCAAGTGGCTGGTTATTATCATATAGCAGTAGCACCTGAAAGCATCATATAGCGGCAGCAGCTCATAGCAACTCATCATACAACAGCAGCAGTGTGCAATTCATCATATACCAGCAGCAACTCATAGCAATTCATCATATAGCAGTAGCAGGAGCATCTCATCGTAGTTCATCATATAGCAGCACCAGGAGTAGCTCATAGAAATTCATCCTATAGCAGCAACAGGAGCAGCTCATAGCAATTCATCATATAGCAGCAGCAGGAGTAGCTTATAGCAACTCAACATATAGCAGCAACAGCTCATAGGAATTCATCATATAGCAGCAGCAGGAGCAGTTCATAGCAATGCATCATATAGCAGCAGCTGCAGAAGCAGCTCATAGCAATTCATCGTATAGCGGATCAGAATGAAAATTTGGCAAAAAATCAGAGGAGGTCCTCACATTGTTGGATGAGTTCATCCTTCAACAGCACCTCAAGGCCACAACCTAGGAGGAGGGGAGGGGGAATGGGGTGCCTTCGACCGCAGTGTGGCATCAGCCGTAGTTGTGCGGCGCCCGCCGGAGTAGTGCATTGGATGGACCATAGTGGAGCAGTTGCTGGAGACCATGAGAATGAGGGGTGGCGCCAGAGGGAGGAGTAGTCGGGGAGATTTGACCCTACCTGCCGTCCATGTAGCCTAGCTGGACAGAGCATTGTCGAGGACCAGGCCAGATGGGACCAGTGGCGATGGCTCGCTGGAGGAACCCTAGCACTGCAGGTAGGGGATCAAGGTAGAGGGAAAGGGAAGATGAGATGCAAGCGAGCAGGGCAATGAACACTTGTGTGTTTGTTTTTACTTGAGGGTCAGGTGTGACGCGAGCGTGAGTAGTGGCATTTTGAGTGTAATATAGGCAGAAAACAAAGTCACTTCACTATTCCCCTTCCCTTCAATTTTAGTGAGCTTCTACCCAAAACACCCCCCCCCCCTCCAAAGCGAAATAAGTTAAGCCCAAGCCCATAACTCAAAAATGACATCTTTACGTTTTTTATGGATTATTTTGACAATAAGCTCCGAAAAGGTGGAATAGGACTGGCCCTTAACCTGCAATTCAATTGTGCGTGCAATGATGAATCACTCCTGCCTGCTATAGTGTACATTTAGGCATCATCATACATGGCATAACCTAATATATGTGCATTCCATTGTAGAATCCGGAATATGCAATGTTTATGTTAGTTCATACGTTGCACATGATGTTTAAATGCTCCTTAAATCTGGTCAGTCAAGTGATGGTCTTTAAGCCTCCTTCTTTTGCTTCTTTTCTTGATATGTAAGATTTGCTCACACATCTGTTCAATTGCTTGTTTGTATCAGCCAGCCATACTAGGACTATTTGCTTTGATTACTTGTTGTTCTTGACCTAACACTCTAACAAAGGTTGTCAACAATTTAAACACTAAGGACTGTTGTAGTGGGGGCTTGTCTAACTCATAGGTGACATAAAGGTTTGGTTGTACACTAAAGTAGGCTCTCCAAGAGTACCTGGAGATCCAGTTCGAAGGTATGCCTAGTTTTTACATAGTGCACACATAGTAAATGCTCATTTCATTGTGTGCAAGAGACGTGGCATGTTTCATTATGTGGTGTTGTTTTGTTATAATCTCACCCTTTTGTGTTGTTCACAGACTGGAAAGTATGCATATTTATCTTCCAAGGAGACGAGTGACTAGTTTGTGTCACCTTGCAGAGGGGGCGCAAATGAAGATAAGATTGAGGATTTTCAAGTACAAGATCTTAGGAAGGAGCCTTGCAAGAGGAGGAGGAGCGCTGAGCCTGTTCAACCAGTTAAGGTAAGTCACTGTATCCAACTCAACAGTTCAATTGCTTGTTTGTTTCAGGCCTAGTTAAATTGCTATTTTCAGTTGCTTTATTTGTCCTCAGTTAATGAGATGCCCAAACAATGATGCCTCATGTTGGGTACTTGTATAACTATTAGTTGACATAATTAAAGGCCTTACCATTTAATTACTCTGGTGAAGTGTGCCTGAAGCTTTGAAGTCTATTAACCAACTATTACTGCATGAGGCTCACAATCTAGTTTATACTAGGCTAATGATTGCATAGTTTTTCTTGCTGTAGTAGGTTTGTATGAATCCCTCTGTTGTTCATTATGCTCCCTAAGACTTTAATTGAGCTACAAAATGGCCAACTGCTTGCTTACTTATACGCAACGTGCTGTCTAAATTTGTAACATGTCTGTGTTTTGGATTTGGCCCCAACATCATGCTCCTCTGGTGAGCTAAGAGAGATTTCTGTATGCGGGCTACAGACTACCATTTTTATAATTTTTAAAATATCACCTGCTTATGCTTCATGACATGTAACATTATTGTTAGTCCTGTTTTGCCATGTACAAAATAGTCTGTCTTGCTTGCTTCACTGTTGTAACTATATTTTTGCCCTAGTCATGTGTACTTACAGAAACATTTCAGGATGAAGTGACATCAACACAAAGATTTGCGAGCAATGCGGCATGGCCATTACGAAATGATTTTGGATTGGAATTGGAATGTGCTGATGTTCTCGAGCATCAACTAGAGGTGGCAAGACAACGTGTACATGATTCTCAACATATAATCACCAAGTTGAGACTGGACTTGCAGGTATTAGATGCAGGAGTCAAAAAAATGAAATGAGACACTGAGGTAACCACGAAGGAATTGGAGATTTTGCAGACTGAAATTTGTGCTATCTGAATCCGGCCAATCCTATTTTCTGAAGAGATTATAGTTCAAATGGTAAGTTCTTCTGATGCGTGTCCATGATGTATGAGCTTTATTTGTCCAGTGTATGTAATTTGTTGTTGTTTTGTATGCTTTATTATCACTGGTGCCGAACTATAATGCCTATTGGGTATATTTGGCTATAATTTCTTTATTGTATAGTGTAGGATTATTCTATGTTTATATACCTTAGTCTTTTTATTATATAGTGTACATTTTTAGAGGCGATACTATATAGTAGGATAATTCTTGAATATGCTATATCGTTGAAACGGGGGCCAACACGCCCAAACATTTCCTGGACGCCATAAAAACGAACAAACATGTGTAGTCAAAGCGGGCCTTAATTGGGTTGGTCAAAATAATATTTAGTGGATCCCAAATGTTGTGGCCCACCGTAACAACGGCTCTTAGTAGGCCGTTAACAGGCCAAAAGCTCGATAGGGCCGTATAAATGGAAATGGCCCATGGGCCTCTAGCAGGCTGAAATAAATGTCAAATTTTTCTCGGCCCTTTTACTTTACGGGCCAGTAAGAGGCCGAAAGTGTTATGGGCCAGAGGAGGCCCAATTTGCAAACTAGGCTTTTACCAGGCCAAAAGTCGCGACGGGCTAAAATTTTACCCCATGGAACGTGGGTCCCTAATGGACCCAAAGTCAAATGCCCAACTGTTGTGCGGGCCGTTAACAGGCCGAAAAACAAAATGGGCTAGGAATTGGCCCATTTACCGAATGGGCCGAGGACAGGCCTAAAGTCACAACGGCCTAGAATTGGCCCAACTATAGAATGGGCTGAGAAAAGGCCGAGAGACGTTCTGGGCCGTTAACGGGCTGGAACTTACAATGGGCTACTAACAGGCTGAAAGAAGCTCGGGCTGTAATTAGGCCCAAAGACGCAGCAGGCCATTAACAGGCTAAAATTGACGATGGGCTGGAAATTGTAAAATCTAGAATGGGATTTTGATGGGCGAATTCTGTGTAACTTGTATGGGTCGTGCTTGTGAATGGGCCTGACTCAAGTAGGCCGCTAATGGGCCGGCCCGCTTATTTTGACAGGCCTGGCCTTTTAACCTGAATGTGCCACTATTGGGCTAAGACACATGTCGACGTATCATACGTGTGTTCCGTCCATTCGCTGGATGACAACTGTCCGAACACCGGGCCGACGCGTCGATCTACCAGCGAATGAGAATTTTACACGTGGAAAATTCCCATTGGTCTGTGCTGTTAACAGGTTATCGGATCCAAACCGGAACCCGATAGCTTAACGGCGACCCATTACGGTGGATGCCACGTGTCAGTTACCCTTGACGAAAGCACTTCTATGACGCGCGATTTATCGTCATGGAAGTGGACACTTCTGTGATGATAATTTTTGTAATGTCATGGAACACTTCTACGACAACACATGTATGACTATCTTGATTCTGTCATAAAATCGTCATGGATGTACATGCATGACAGAAAACGTGACCTACTGTGACAAACACATATCATCACAGAAGTGTATTTTTTTGTAGTGTATTGCACCCACGCATGATAGTCCAATTATCTTTTTGAAGTCTCCCTACTACACTATATCGGAGAAGTTTGCGCCCATTAAGGATTATATTGATGGGTTGCGTTTTACTACTACACATGATGATTTTGATAGATATAATATGCATGTTCTTGCTGCTCCTACTTGCAATTATTATGTGAGAGGAACTACATCTCCGCCTCTCTATGTTTCTAATACGATAAAATTGCAAGAAACTACTTATACTATGTATTGGCCTTTACTTGATGTGCATGAATTGTTCTTTTATGACATGACGATGCATATGAAGAGAGTTAGACTTCGATGTTGCATGATATATGTTACTTTGTGCTCACTACTAAATCACAAATCATTGTTAATTAAAATTGGCTTTGATATACCTTGGGATCCGGGTGGATACATTACTTGAGCACTATATGCCTAGCTTAATGGCTTTAAAGAAAGCGCTGCCAGGGAGACAACCCGAAAGTTTTAGAGATTCATTTATTTATGTTGAGTGCTTTTAAAAAGTTTAAAAAACAAAAAAATAAAGTGGGGAACCTAAAACTTTTCAAAAAGAAAAGTGAAAGTAAGAAAGACGGGCACCGTTGTAATGTGGGAGCTCCTTGAACTTTGTTCATGCCCATGGAAACTTTGCAAATCTTAATTACAGAGACTTTCAACAAAAATAATTATCCCCTTGTACAAATCCATTGTATTATAAAAATAATGTGCCAAGATTTGCCTTTAGGATGATTAGATTGATTGTTTGGTTTGTGCAGTAAAAAAACAAAAACTTTGGCTGTAGTGCGTGAATTTTCATATTTTTTTACTGGAACGCCGAATGTTTCTAAAACTTTTTGCACAATACTTCTATAAAAAATATTTATTTATTCCTAATTTTTCAGAATTTTTGGAATTACAGAAGTATGGTAGCTGTTCATATTTCTACATACTGTCATGTTTAATACCGATTCTGTTTTTGATGCATTGTTTTGCTAGTTTTGATGAAACTAGCGATTTTATCGGTGGTATAAGCCATGGAGAAGTTATAATACAGCAGATAAAATACAAAAATAAAATATGAATGGGTTTGCAACAGTACTTAAAGTGGTTATTTGTTTTATTATACTAACGGATCTCACGAGGGTTTTGTTAAGTTTTGTGTGATTGAAGTTTTCAAGTTTTGGGTGAGATCACGATGGATGATGGAATAAGTGATACGTCTCCAGCGTATCTATAATTTTTTTATTGTTACATGCTATTATATTATCTATTTTGGATGTTAATGGGCTTATTTATACACTTTTATATTATTTTTGGGACTAACCTACTAACCCAAGGCCCAGTGCAAATTGCTGTTTTTTTGCCTATTTCAGTGTTTCACAGAAAAGGAATATCAAACGAAATAAAACCTTCGGGAGAGTTATTTTTCGAACAAACGTGATCCAGGGGACTTGGAGTGGACGTCAATAAATCAACTAGGAGGCCACGAGGTAGGGGGGCGTGCCTACCCCCCTGGGCGCGGCCTCTACCCTCGTGGGCCCCTCGTGGCACCACCGACCTACTTCTTCCTCCTATATATATATATATATATATATATATATATATATATATATATATATATATATATATATATATATATATATATCCATATACCCCGAAAACATCCAGGAGCACCACGAAACCCTATTTCCACCGCCGCAACCTTCTGTACCCAAGAGATCCCATCTTGGGGCCTTTTCCGGAGCTCCACCGGAGGGGGAATCGATCACGGAGGGCTTCTACATCAACACCATAGCCTCTCTGATGATGTGTGAGTAGTTTATTTCAAACCTTCGGGTCCATAGTTATTAGCTAGATGGCTTCTTCTCTCTCTTTGGATCTCAATACAAAGTTCTCCTCGATCTTCTTGGAGATCTATTCAATGTAACTCTTTTTGCGGTGTGTTTGTCGAGATCCGATGAATTGTGGGTTTATGATCAAGTTTATCTATGAACAATATTTGATTCTTCTCTGAAATCTTTTATGTATGATTGGTTATCTTTGCAAGTCTCTTCGAATTATCAGTTTGGTTTGGCCTACTAGATTGATCTTTCTTGCAATGGGAGAAGTGCTTAGCTTTGGGTTCAATCTTGTGGTGTCCTTTCCCAGTGACAGCAGGGGCAGCAAGGCACGTATTGTATTGTTGCCATCGAGGATAAAAAGATGAGGTTTATATCATATTGCTTGAGTTTATCCCTCTACATCATGTCATCTTGCCTAATGCATTACTCTGTTCTTATGAACTTAATACTCTAGATGCATGCTGGATAGCGGTCGATGTGCGGAGTAATAGTAGTAGATGCAGAATCGTTTCGGTCTACTTGTCGCGGACGTGATGCCTATATACATGATCATGCCTAGGTATTCTCATAATAGTATTTTGTTCACCCACCGTAATACTTATGCTATCTTGAGAGAAGTCACTAGTGAAACCTATGGCCCCCGGGTCTATTCTCTATTATATTAATCTCCCGTCAACAAGCTATTTCTGTCGTTGTTTATTTTGCAATCTTTACTTTCATCCTATATCATAAAAATACCAAAAATATTTATCTTATTATTATTATCTCTATCAGATTTCACTCTCGTAAGTGCCATGAAGGGATTGACAACCCCTTTATCGCGTTGGTTGCGAGGTTCTTATTTGTTTGTGTAGGTATGAGGGACTTGCGTGTAATCTCCTACTGGATTGATACCTTGGTTCTCAAAAACTGAGGGAAATACTTATGCTACTTTGCTACATCACCCTTTCCTCTTCAAGGGAAAACCAACACAGTGCTCAAGAGGTAGCAAGAAGGATTTCTGGCACCGTTGCCGGGGAGATCTACCACAAGTCAAGACATACCAAGTACCCATCACAAACTCTTATCCCTCGCATTACATTATTTGCCATTTGCCTCTCGTTTTCCTCTCCCCCACTTCACCCTTGTCGTTTTATTCGCCTATTCTCCTTTTGTTTTTCTTTCGCCATGGCCGAATTAAAAAGAGCTAAGGGTTTTCTCCCTAGCTTTAGTGCTTTGGATAGTCCATCTGTTCTTTCTAAGCTCATAAATAATGATGCTATGGAAAGACCTACCGGGGTTATCAATGAGGGTTTGAATAATTTCGATGAAGATGATCCTGGATTTTTTTGTTATTTACTTGATGAGTCTTTAAAAGATGCTTGGGATAGATTATTAAGAATCCGAGCCAGCTATGTACCCTAGTAGCATATCGAAATATATCTGAAAAGCTTTTATGTTGCCTTTCTGTTGGGGATATTACTGTTTGACATAAACCGGACAGGAGTGGCCGGGTTAACTCTATGAGGATTAGAAGCCCAGGAAGACAAATGATGGTGACGCTTTATGAAGGCCCAAGGCCCAAAGGTGGGTTAAGGCCTATAGATATAAACTGACATTATCATGTAACTTGTATTGTAAGATAGGAGGAATAGAGACCGAGTTGGACACGTTGATGATCCGGCCTCGGGACTCTATAAACCGACGGGCGTCGACCTATGTATATAAAGGGACAACCCGGTGGCGGTTTAGAAAGGACACACAACAACTCAAGAGCCAGGCAAAGCGGATTTGCTCCCTGGTCATCGAAACCCTAGCAATTCCATCACAACTGGAGTAGGCTTTTACCTTCATCGTAAGGGGCCAAACCAGTATAAAACTCTCGCGTCCTTTGTCCGCTTTAACCCCTTTAAGCTAACCTGTAGCGATGGCTCCACGACTAAGTCCTTTCACAAGGACATCTGCCGTGACAAAACCACGACAGTTGGCGCCCACCATGGGGCTGTCGCACGATGGTTTTGAGTTCTTGAAGGGCAGCTTCGACGGACTCAAGGGATACGCTGTGGGCCAGATGACTAAAAGTCGTCGCGGTAAGCTCTACATCGACGACGCAGGATGGGGTCCCGAGGCCGGTTCACTCAAATACGGGTACCGGGTCCCCTTTGGTGGAATTCATGTCTTCATCGGCAAGATCGGCGAACCGGGCCCTGAGCCAGACATCTACACCGACATCATCGAGATGGCTCAGCATGCAAGCTCTGCCCAGGTTCAGCCCGTCATAAATCATGTCTTCGTGGGTGTCATCCATGGAGCGGAATATGAGGATAGATTGGCATCTGGTGGCGAAATCGTTGTTTGCTCTGATGACGAGTCTTCAACCGGAGAGACCGAGTCGCTGTACCAGTTGCGGGATGGCCGGATTAGTGGAGGTTCCGATGGCAACAATATTTTGGACCCCCTCGATCTGCCAAGCCGGGTCGCGGTCTTCATGGCCGGTACACAACCAGCGCAGCACTCTTCTACCGCCGCGGCAATGATCTCCGGTTCAGCAACAGCAACACCAGCAGGAGCAGGGGGCTCTACGCCGCCTCCGGCTCAGGTTTTGTCCGATTTGTTCGACGCTTTAGCAATGTTACTGGCAGCAGAGGTGGACGCGACAAACCGGGATCGGCACAACGCAGAGATTGCGAAGGTGAAGGATCAGATAACTCAAGCTAAAGCGGACCTAGCAGCAGAAAACACCAGGATGGCTACAGAGTGGGCCGGATTGGAGGCTTAGGCGTACCAGCTTATGCTGGATCAGAGCGCGTCAGATGACATCATGAGGAGAAGATACCGATCGCACCTTCTGTCAGTCTTGGAGGCAAGGAATCTCTTTAACACGCCAGGAGAGGGCACCAGCAACCAACCTGTGGTGAACCGGGCGGAGGCACTTGGGACCGGGGCACCGGTTCAGCCTCGTGCGATGGATCTGCCGCCTCCGCCTCATCAGAACGACATTCCACCACGACACATCTCAACACCTCTGGGTCATTACTCTAACCCATTGGATAACATCGTTGCTGCCGCTTCACGATTGGCAGCTCCCGATTGATGGCGAGTCCCCCGTAGCAGTTGAGACACGATGGGCTAGGGAGCTCCTACAGATGGCTTTGACTCAGCAGCAGGCCTATTCATATAGCCGCGAAAGGATTCATTCTACTCCCCGCCCAAGCCGGAGCTACAGCAGGCATATCGATGAACCGGCTGTATCAAGCAGTGCGAGGAATCGTAATCCGCCCCATGGCAATAACTCGGCGGGTGGCGGTGGCAATGCCCAGGATGTAGTGGATCGCGCTAGGGCACGTCGGGAAGCCGAGTTAGCGGCACAGCATGAAGCTCCGGTTCGTCAGCTCACGCCGGTTCGTTAGTTCACTCCGGTTCGTCCAACAACATCGGTGGAACCAGGGGTTACTTCCAGTTCTTTGGGAGTGCCATGTCTTGTCCCAGCATTGCGCAATGTACGGTTACCCAAGGATTTCAAGGGCCCACATAAGGTGCCGAATTACACCGCTGATTTATCCCCTGAGTCATGGGTGGAGAGTTATGAGATGGCAATGGAGATGCTGGATGTGGACGAAGCGGCGTGTGCCAAATACCTTACCATGATGTTGGAGGGAACAACTCGCACCTGGCTGAAAAATCTGCCAGCCAACTCTATTGGATCATGGGCCGAGTTAAGGGCTCGGTTTATCCAGAACTTCAAAGATACGTGCAAGAAGCCCATGTCCATCGTGGATTCAGCTGCCTGTGTCCAGGAGGAAGGAGAATCAACAACCCACTGGGTGCGCCGGGTTTTGGAGATTTTTCATTCGTCAGACCGCATCAACGCTGACACAGCCATTTTAACATTGGAAGGCAATTTCCGGTTTGTGCCTTTGAAGCTGAAATTGGGATGGCTTAAACGCCATTGTAATGACATGGGAACACTTATGGTGGCTCTGGTGAAGTATGCCGACTCTGATAGTACCAAGGACCCCGAGTCTGAGGATGACAAGACAAGGAAGGGAAAGAAGAGCAGCAATGCCAAGGGGTAGGAGCATAATCCGGCAAGACATGGGAATAATGGTAAACGCAAGGCAGATAATAGCTTGGACTTTGTGGCTAACACCAACGCCTAGGATAATGGTCAGCAGCGTAAGGGTAAATCGCCCCAGCGGGGTGGAGGTTCAGGCCCCAATCTAGAGCGCATGTTAAATCAGCCTTGCCCAAAGCACGGATCAAAGGAGAGACCCGCTACGCATCTTTGGAAAGACATTATGCGGGAGTTCAAAAATTCAAATCTTCTTCAATATGATAACGGACCGCGCGGCGGTTCAGGAGGCGGTTTCCATGGGCCGTGTTATGGTGGTGGTAGTTCTGGTTCAGGGTTCCAGGGCAACCAAACCGGACATGGCAATTAGAATGGCCAGGGCAACCAGGGAGGTTACAACCATCAGGGGAATCAACAGCAGCAGCAATCAGGTTATCAGAGCAATCCAAAACATTTGAATAGTGGGCAGTATCATGTCTTCACCACTAGTTTATGTAAGCGCGATCAGAAGCTTCATAAAAGAGCTGTGAACTCTGTTGAACCGGCAGCACCTCATTATCTGCGCTGGTCTGAACAGCCCATCCCGTGGAGTCGAGAGGATCATCCACCCCGGGTTGACAATCCAGGTCATCTGGCTTTAGTGGTGGCACCCCAGGTTGGGGGCTATAAATTTACCAAGGTGCTTATGGATGGAGGAAGCAGTGTCAATATCCTTTACTATGAAACCTTTCGTCGCATGGGGTTAACAGATAAGAATCTTAAACCGTCGAACACTGTGTTTCATGGGGTAGTGCCTGGTAAATCGGCATACCCAGTTGGTAAGATAGCTCTAGAAGTTGCTTTCAGAGACGATCATGATTCAAGATCAGAGGTGTTGACTTTTGAAGTGGTGAAAATCAAGAGTCCATATCATGCCCTGTTCGGATGGCCGGCTTATGCTAAGTTCATGGTAAGGCCTTGTTATGTTTATTTGCAGCTTAAGATGCCGGGTCATAAGGGGACCATCACGGTGCATGGAAGCCGGAAGATTGCTTTGGAATGTGAAGAAGGGGATGCAGCTTATGCTGAGTCGGTTGGTGCCACGGAGGAGCTGAAATTTTACAAAGACAATGTTGATCCGGCAGATGTGACCTCTCTGAAAAAGCCAACTACTGAGCATGATCTAGAACTGGAGTTTAAATTAGCTGAGGAAACTAAACTGGTTGACTTTGTTCCTGGCGATTCATCTAAGCAGTTCAGCATCAACGCTAACTTGGACCCGAAATAGGAAGGGGCACTCATCGAGTTCATCCGTGAGAACCGGGACATCTTTGCATGGAAGCCTTCTGACATGCCAAGTGTACCGAGGGAACTCGCTGAGCACACCCTTAATATAGATCCTAAGTTTAAACTGGTCAAGCAGTTTCTTCGCTGCTTCAACGAAGAAAGGCGTAAGGCTATTGGTGAGGAGGTAGCCCGACTCTTGGCAGCAGGGTTTATTGTGGAGGTCTTTCACCCTGAGTGGTTAGCTAATCCGGTGCTGGTACTTAAGAAAAACGGCACTTGGCGTATGTGTGTGGATTACACGGATTTAAACAAAGCTTGTCCAGCTAACCCCTTTGCTCTCCTTCGAATCGATCAAATTATTGATGCTACAGCAGGTTGTGACCGTTTGTGTTTTCTAGATGCTTATTCTGGTTATCATCAGATCAAAATGGCAGTTAAGGACCAGGAGAAGACAGCCTTCATAACTCCCTTTGGTGCCTTCTGCTATGTATCTATGCCTTTCAGGCTCAAGAGTGCCCAGGCAACTTATCAGCGTTGTGTTCAGAATTGTCTACATAAATAGATTGGGCGCAACGTACATGCATATGTGGATGATATTGTGGTGAAATTCAGAAAGGAGGAGACATTGATAGGTGACTTGAGGGAAACTTTTGATAACCTCCGGGTTTATAAGATGATGCTTAATCCAGCTAAATGTTTCTTTGGTGTACCAGCAAGCAAGCTTTTGGGTTTTCTGGTGTCTAACAGAGAGATTGAAGCTAATCTGGAGAACATCACAGCTATCACGTCTCTCGCTAAACCCGCGTGCATTAACGATGTTCAGCGTCTGGCAGGCCGAATTGCAGCCTTAAGCCGGTTTATCAGTCGCCTTGGAGAGAAGGCTATCCCTTTGTATCAGATGTTAAAGAAAAAGGATCACTTAGTCTGGAGTGATGCTGCTGACGAAGCACTTGCAGATCTGAAAAGACAGTTAGCCGAGCCACCTGTCCTTGCGGCTTTGGTTGATAAGGAGCCTTTATTGCTATATGTAGCTGCTAATGCCCGAGCTGTTAGTGTGGCTATTGTTGTGGAGCGCAAGGAGGCTAGGAAAGAGTATCTGGTTCAACGGCCGGTTTATTATATCAGCGAGGTGCTTATAGAGTCCAAACAGAGATACCCACATTGGCAGAAATTGGTGTATGGTGTTTTTATGGAAAGCCGAAAGCTCAAGCATTATTTTCAAGGTCATCCTATCACAGTGGTCAGTTCAGCCCCACTGGGAGATATCATCCAAAACATAGAAGCAACAGGCCGGATTGCTAAGTGGGCTATTGAGCTTGGACCTCATAGACTCAAATATACACCTCGCACAGCAATCAAATCCCAAGCACTCGTGTACTTCATCAATGATTGGACAGAGTCGCAAGCACCGGAGGAAAAGCCAGACAACACTTATTGGACTATTCACTTTGATGGGTCTAGGCAATTGGAGGGTTCGGGGGCTGGAGTCATATTAACTTCCCAACAAGGTGATAAGTTTTGTTATGTTCTCCGTTTAATGTTCCCTTGTACTAACAATGTAGCTGAGTATGAGGCTTGCTCCATGGTCTTCGGATAGCTAAGGAAATGAACTTAAGCCGGGTTAAGTGCTTTGGTGACTCGGACCTGGTGGCTCAGCAGGTATCTGGCACTTGGGATTCCGAGGATCCACTTATGGCAGCATATAGACGAGAGGTGGACGCAGTGGCTGGTCACTTCAAGGGTTATCAAGTGGACCACATAGACCGGTGGAAGAATGAAGCAGCAGACGCTTTAAGTCGCCTAGGCTCTCAACGTAAACCGGTGCCACCCAATACCTTCCTCGATGTACTGCATAATCCGTCAGTGAAAATACCTACGGAGGAGGATTTGGCTGTGCCTGACCCGGAGGCTCAATTGGTGGCGGCTCTTCATGTTATTCTGGATTAGACGGTCCCATACCTGGCATACATGAACCGTGGCGAGTTGCCAGACGATGAAATCTTGGCCCAGCAGATAATCCAGCGATCCAAGTCAATGACCATTGTCAATGGGGAGCTACATCATTGTAGCGTCATAAGAGCATTTCAGCGTTGTGTCTCCCCTCAAGAAGGTTGTGAGATCTTGTGTGAAATCCATGAGGGAGATTGTGGTCACCACACCGGTTCAAAATCCCTAGTGGCTAAGGCTTTTCGTCACGGCTTCCATTGGTTGACAGCTCATGCCGGTGCTGACGATTTGGTAAAGAGGTGTGATGGTTGTCAAAAGTTTGCATGCCGTGCTCATGTTCTGGCCCAAGAGTTGAGAATGATCCCAATAACTTGGTTGTTTGCAACTTGGGGGCTCGATATGGTTGGACCTTTTAAGAGGTCCAAGGATAAGAAGACTCACATGTTAGTAGCACTTGATAAGTTTACCAAGTGGGTAGAGGCAGAGCCAGTCAGTAAGTGTGATGCAGCCACGGCGGTTCAATTCATAAAAAAGGTGATATTCCCGGTTTGGTTTTCTACACAGCATTATCACTGATAATGGTACTAATCTGTCCAAGGGTGCTATGGAGGAATTTTGTCAACGAGAGCACATCCGGCTTGACGTGTCATCAGTGGCTCACCCCCAATCTAATGGTCAGGCAGAAAGGGCCAATCAAGAAATTTTGAGAGGTATCAAACCCCGGCTTATGGTTCCTTTAAAGCGGATGCCAGGTTGTTGGGTGGAGGAGTTACCTTCTGTATTATGGAGCATCAGCACCACACCAAACAGATCTACGGGTTACACGCCTTTCTTCATGGTTTACAGAGCAAAAGCAGTTCTCCCTAGTGACATACGTCATGACTTGCCCCGTGTGGCGGCTTATGTTGAAGCTGATAACGAGAAAGCATGTCAGGACTCACTGGACCTGTTAGATGAGGAGCGTGATCTTGCGGCCGCACGTTCAGCAATTTACCAACAAGATCTGCGACGTTATCACAGCCGCCGGGTGAAAACCAGGACTTTTCAAGAAGGCGATCTCGTGCTCCGGCTCATCCAGGATCAGACTGATATGCACAAGTTATCCCCACCTTGGGAAGGGCCTTTTGTGGTCAGCAAAAATTTGCACAATGGATCATACTACCTTATCATGTTCGAGAGCACAAAGACTCACGTAAATCAGAGGAGGAGACCCGGCGGCCATGGAATATAGCTCATCTTCGGCCTTACTATACTTGAGCCATAGGCTCTTTTTTCATGTACATAATTATGACAATGTATATATTATAGTCAATATAATAAACCGGAGCCTCAGCTAAAGCGGGGTCTATGTTTGTTTTACATGATGTGTTTTCATGGGGGCTTCTGTTTACAAAGCAGAGTTCTGTTGATCCGGCTTGTAAAGACACACATATAAAAGGAAATCACTAGGGGGCTTGGTCATATCTGAACCTTCGCTACACCTCTTGATAGGCTTAAAGCCAAAGGGAAATCACTAGGGGGCTTGGTTGTATTTACACCATAGCTACACCTGTTGATAGGCTTAAAGCCAAAAGGAAATTATGTGGGGCCAAAGAGAGTTTTGCACCAGCACAACTCAAACATAGGCACCCACCGAGCACAGCTCAAATGTTGCTTAGGGGCTCCTTGCTTCTCAAAGAACAAAGAGTCTGCACCTTTGCAATAGGCTATCAAGCTAGGCTTGGAAGCCAGGTGTATTCACCTAAAACCCCGGGTTATCCTGCCTCTTTAAGTAAGCCACTCCGTCCAGGTAAACCTGGTATGACCCGTCGAACGTTTGACAAGTCAATCTCATAGACCCTGAACTTGTCAAAGTTAAAACGATGATTGGCTAAAGATTGAGGTCCATCTTAAAAGGCTTTGAAAAATGGTTTAACTCAGTGGCCTGGCAGCCCATGAAAAGCCTCGATTTAGGGCCTGGCAGCCCATGAAAAGCCTTGCATATTCTTCTTGTGTTTTTTTGCAAAGTTTTTCTTTTTTGATATTCATAAGTGTTTTCTGATAAACCGGCGTTTATTACAACCCGGCATGGCTTACAATGCTAAATTGTTAGTACATGATCAGATATAATACGGTGCTTATTGCTCCGGTCTGGTTTTGACTACAAGTCACCAGTATTATATGGTTAAACCGGTGTTTATCATAACCCGGTACGGTTTTATCGTAAACCGGCAAACCTGGAAGGAGTCATCTATACTCCAGCTTGGTGTTATCACCTCTTTTCTACACAACCATGGGTGAAAGGAACGAGGTAACAAGTATTTTTTTCTATGTTATAAACAACCTTGGTCCTACATCCAGGTTCTATATTTGGGCATCATGACCCGTCCAGCGGTAAACCGCCAAGACTTTTTTTTCAATCTCTTGTATGCAAGAACAAGTTAACATACAGCCACTGCGGATTATGCATATAATAACAATCCCAAAAGCATGCCGAGTTATCAGTATCCAGCAACATAAGTATGCTCGATGGCATAACAGACAAAGTGTTTGAACTAGCCTATTACAAGGCGTTTTTTCTGCCCACATAGGATAAATGTTTCAGCAAGAAAGGGTAGGCTATGACGGGCTAAAGAGGCTCTCTGGTTCAGGATTCGTCACCAGGATGGCTTGAAGATTGTGGATCATCTTGAGTAGGTGCATCCTCCTCCTCTCTACCTAGTGGCTGGAAGTCAATTGTTGTCCAATCGATTCAGGTTAAAGCTTGGAACACGGTTTCTTCACTTATAAGGGGGGAAGGATCAATGCCAGGGGCATAAGTGTGCTTACGAATTGGTTTAACAAGATCCTCTACATCATGTATCGGCGCGGGATATCTTTTCTGATCAACATCATAAACCAGTTGATAATGAGACAGATTCGTTTCATCCGCCAATTTGCTCGCTATGGGTCGCATTTCCCTTGTTAGTCTTTGGAGATCATCATTGTTGAATTCTGAACCGTCTTCCTTTACGCTGGGGTACCCTTGGCCAATATCTGTCGGTTCAAGATCTGCAATCCATGCCTTGGCCCGGATTAGCACAGTCAGTGCGCCTGACCTTGCAGCTGATTTTTTCAGTTCATCCAACCGGGCAGGCAACATTAACAGCTTCTCGATGGTTTCTTTTATCAACGTTGGAGGAGGCCTGTTGTAAGCAGCAGTGCAAATAGCCCGTTGGGATCCGGAATATAGCTACTCTATCAACATATAGGCAGCCTTTAGCTTCATCCGCATATCAGAGCCCAGATGGGTAATGCAGGTCCCTGTGACATTGTAAGCATCAGTAAACCGGCAGCTGATAAGGAAAAGGTAACTTGAAAAACGTCAGATGAGGATGCTTACCAAACACAGCAGAAGTCATAGCGTTTATTTGCCGCTTTAAACCGGTGAGTTCCTCAACCACCGGTTTCAGGGCTACTTCTGCGTCTTCAGCCTTCTTTGCTAAAGCAGCCTTCTCTATGTCCCAATCTACACGCTCCTTTTTAAAGATTTCCTTCAGCTTCTCCATGGCTGCTAACGCATTAGTCAGTTCTTCCTTAGCTTTGGAAGCCTCCGCTTGCTGAGATTTAATATTCTCCTGAAGGTCAGCAGTTTGGGCATCCTTCTTACTTAGCTCGGCCTACAAAGACAAGATATATCATCAATGGGCTCTATATATTTGAAGTACCAAGCGTATAACAAGTTATGCACTTTGCACTTGGGGGCTAATGCCTACTCGCTTCATTCTAGAAAATTATTTCAAGTCCCAAGCGTATAATACAAGCATTATTCTTGGCACTTGGGGGCTAATGTACATCTGCTCAAAAGTAACAGTAATTAAGTCCCGACTCACCTTGGAAAGGTCAACCGGCCCTTGGGGACTACACAGGCAAAAGTTACAAGGATACAATGCTAAAATACCGGTTCATTTTAACGGATCAACCGACCCTTGGAGGATAAGTATGCAGAAGTATGGTATTATGAAGTCCCGGTTTTTGATTAGTATCATAAATCGGCCCTTGGGAGCTACTGGAATTGGTACATACAATTGGACTTAAGAGAGAAAAGGATTTGCACTTACTTCATAACGTTCCTTCATCAAATTCACTAAACCGGCTTCATAGTCATGGTCTGAGTACAGACGGTTCAGAAAACCAGAATGGAGCTCTTGGGCGTTAAGGTGGGCATAGCTTGATAAATCAGTGCTCCATTTGCCTTTCTCCATGGCAGCACGTTCTTCTTTGGCACTATGTTTTGCCAAAACAACAGGATGGCCAGGGGATGTGAGGCCAACGCCAGTGATGATAACCTCATCTTCCTTGTCGCCAGTAGCTCTTTTTGGAGTTTATGGAATATCAATAGCTTTAACTAGACTAGAAGGCCCATCATCAGTCCGGACTGGGCTTGCCGGTTTATTAGCTTGCACAGTGGTATCAACTTCTGCTTGTTCATCAACATTATGATCTTGAGGGGGCGGTTCATCAAATGTGGCCTCAGTATTTGGACCTTCCGGTTTCGTAGTCAGCAATGGTTCAATAACCACATGGTCGTCAGACGGGTTATTCACTCGAGCCTTCTTACTGGGTCTAGCCTTGGCTCTACAAAGAACAGATGCAAAGGTTAGCATAGCATACAAAGTATAAAGCGTCAAAAGATTGAGTTGAAACATTTACCCAGCAACGGTCTTAAGAGGAGGGAGTTGTGTGGCCGTCGATTCGCCGGATGATGAAGAAGGTGTCACCTGATAATTCGAATCGGACGAATTAAGAGGTTGTCAGAAATAGCCTGCCTTGGGATAAGAAGTGTCAGAAGTGGGTGAGACCTCAGGTCGGTGTTTTCGAACTATGGTGTTTGGTAAACCGGTCGAAGTGACCGTTTGGCCGCTGTGCCGGGTTGTGCGGCGAGCCTCGTGCTGCTGCTTCTTCAAAAGAAATTTTGGATCCAAGTGAGCAAGAGGGTGAGAGAATCTTACTTTCCGGGCTGCTTGACGTATTTTTTGTGTTGGTAGAGGGTCTAAACTGGAGGAAAGGATAATGACCTCTACATCGTCAGCTTGGCTGCCCTCAGCGTCCTCCTGATAAATATCATTGTCAATGAGGTGCATGAAAAGTGAACCAAGTGAATCAAGTTCTACCTCTGCTTCCGGTTCATCAGGGTCGTCATCAAGCTCTAAACTGATGGGTTCAGTTGCCTTTCTCTTCGTGGTTTTCTTGACAGCTTTCGTTTTAGGTCGAGAAGGCTTCACCGCTTTTTCCTGAGGTTTCTTTTTCCAGAACAGATCATCACCCTGTTTAAAAATGGGCAGAGGGTATTCAAAGTTGCACAGTTCAAAAATAGCAGATGTAAAGCGGAAGCAAAAACAATACTTATAGCGGGCGGTTTGTTCTGTGTATAAAAGGGACTTAACCCGGTCTTGCTACAGACAGCTTCCGCGTCATTCAGCATTTTCTTGACAGATTCAGTAACTTCCTCATCTGTTAGCTGAATGTCAATATGACATTGGGATTCTTTTACGTCACTAGTGTACTCGCAAATTAAACCGCAGCGGTGACTTAATGGCAAGATGCTCCAGGATATCCAGCAACGGACGAAGTCCACACCTGTTAAACTGTTGGCCATGAAAGCTCTAAGCTTGGCGAGTTGTGGTGCGTATGAGGCCCATTCCTTGGCGCTTAGTCATTGCGGAAGCAGATGAGTATTGCCGAGCCGGTGAGCACGGTAACCCGGCAGAGGGTTCTCATCTTCAGGAGAGGTGTCCTTGCAATGGAACCAAGTTTGATTCCACTCTTTTGGGTGACTATGAAGTTTGGCGTGAGGAAAACCAACATCCTTCCTTTTCTGAATGGAGATGCCACCAAGCTTAGTATTGGGCCTGTCTACGAATTCAGTGCGACGGTTTAAGTGGAAGAAATCCCGGAACAGCTCGACAGTCAGTTCTTCTTGTAGATACGCTTCACAAAAAACCTGAAAGTTGCAGATATTGGATACAAAGTTGGGTCCAATATCTTGAGGGTGGATCTAAAAGCTGGCAAGTACATCTCGGAAAAACTTGGATCCAGGCGGTTTAAAACCACGGCCTATATGATCAGCAAACACCACTACTTCATCCTCTCTGGGAGTAGGAGGATTTTCCGGCCCAGGAACTCGCCACCGGATTTCATTTTTCTTCAGTAAGGTACCAATTTTGACCATTCCATTCAGTTGCTCCTCAGTAACCCGGGAAGGGGCCCAGTTACAGGAATAGAATTGTTTGGCCATTGCAAGTGAAGAGATGAAAAGAGATAATGCCGGTTTATGATTCATTAATGACAATGCATACAGTACAACAGGTTGAGGAAAAAGGAATTCAAGCATATAAAATTGATAAACCGAAGGAAGTTATAAATCGCCTACGACAAAGTGTTTTTAAGTGGTACCGTGATGAACGGTTTACAAGGGGACCAATGGCATATGACAAATTATTTTCTACAGAGATAAACCGCCTATGCAGGTAAAGAAGGTACAGATCTGAAGCAAAAAATGGCTAAGCGAAGAAAAGCAGGTTTCACAGAATCACGTTTGCGTTTTGGATCTACTACAAGTCAGGAAAAGAAAAAAGATTTAGACCTAAAAAAGGTTGGTCTTGGAGCAGTTCATTAAGGTACAGATCAAAGTTTTTATGTGTACAAAGGCTTGATTTAACAACCAAGAAGGAGACCACTAGAGCTATCGCATAGAGCGTATCAAGCCTAAGGTCTACTGTCCAGGGACTGGCGAAGAACGAGAGAGGAACGCCATGAACCTGTAGGAACCCTAAAAATGGATCTAGAGAGGAAGGAGGGAAGGACTTACTGCGGCCGCGGAAGCAGCGGAGGTGCGCTGCGGTATTCTGGTATGAACAGGTTGATGCAGCGGCCGACGGTGAGGCATAGGCGAGGCTTGACGATGGCGGCGGCGCTCGAGTGCGGAGACATCGCGAGGAAGAAGAAGGGATGAAGAGGCAACGGAAAGAAAAGAATGGGATCCTCCGCCTCTATTTATAAGGGTAAAGAGATAAGCGACAGGCGCGAGAATCGAGGAGCCCAAAAAATGGATAGATAATGAGATTGTTGCCTCGATTGTCGGATGCTCATTAATAAAAGGGGTATATTCGGCTTTAAATAAACAGGTGATGTCACGGCGGTTTACTACAAATCCGGAGGATGATGTCAGGGCGGTTTACAAGATCTATGCGACGGTGCAAGGGGTGGAATTTTTCTAAGTGTTGAAGATTGACATGAACAAGTTCAAATCAATATGGGGCCTAATGTTGGGGATATTACTGCTGGACATAAACCGACCAGGAGTGGCCGGGTTAAGTCTATGAGGATTAGAAGCCTAGGAAGACAAAGGATGGTGGCGCTTTATGAAGGCCCAGGGCCCAAAGGTGGGTTAAGGCCTGTAGATATAAACCGACATTATCATGTAACTTGTATTGTAAGATAGGAGGAAAAGAGACCGAGTTGGACACGTTGATGATCCGGCCTCGAGACTCTATAAACCGACGGGTGTCGACCTATGTATATAAAGGGACGACCCAGCAGCGGTTTAGAAAGGACACACACAACTCGAGAGCCAGGCAAAGCGGATTTGCTCCCTGGTCATCGAAACCCTAGCAATTCCATCACAACTGGAGTAGGCTTTTACCTTCATCGTAAGGGGCCGAACCAGTATAAATCTCTCGCGTCCTTTGTCCGCTTTACCCCCTTTAAGCTAACCCATAGCAATGGCTCCACGACTAAGTCCTTTCACAAGGACATCTGCCGTGACAAAACCACGACACTTACCCTCTTCATTCAAGCAAGCTTTAGACTCTATTTTTTAAGAAGGTTTTCTTGAGGGGGATCCCATAGATACCTATGAAAAGATGATAACTATATTTGGGCACCCCATGAGTGAGAAGGTTGAATCCAATTCTCTTTTGTGCTTTTATCAAAATGAAATTATCAAAGAGATGAAGTCTAGTTTAGATGCAAATTTCCGTAGTGTGCTTAATCTTTCTTCTACCATTAATGGCCACATACTTTCTCAGAATGGAAGGATAAATGCTATAGATAAGAAATTTTCTCTTTTCTTTCCTAATACCAAAGATGGCAATACATAGATCTATCCTTGCTTTTATGCCTAGCTAGGGGCGTTAAACGATAGCGCTTGTTGGGAGGCAACCCAATTTTATTTTTGTTTCTTGATTTTTGGTTCTGTTTAGTAATAAATAATTCATCTAGCCTCTGTTTATATGTGGTTTTATGCTTTTAATTAGTGTTTGTGTCAAGTAGAACCTTTGGGAAGACTTGGGGAAAGTCTTCGTGATCTTGCTGTAAAAAACAGAAACTTTAGCGCTCACGAGATTTGCTGCCATTTTTTACTGGAGAATGCGATTAGGTTGATTATTTTTGAAAATGATTAATAGATAAATTCCTCACGTACATAAATTTATTTTCGAATTTTTGGGTTTACATAAGTATTCTAAAACTACAGATTACTACAGACTGTTCTGTTTTTGACAGATTCTGTTTTTCGCATGTTGTTTGCTTATTTTGATGAATCTATGGCTAGTATCGGAGGTTATGAACCATAGAGAAGTTGTAACACAGTAGTTTTAACACCAAAATAAATAAAGAATGATTTCATTAGAGTACCTTAAGTGGTGGTTTGTTTTCTTATACTAACGGAGCTCGGGAGATTTTCTGTTTAAGTTTTGTGTTATGAAGTTTTCAAGTTTTGGGTAAAGATTTGATGGATTATGGAATAAGGAGTGGCAAGATCATAAGCTTGGGGATGCCCAAGGCACCCCAAGGTAAAATTCAAGGACAACCAAAAGCCTAAGCTTGTGGATGCCCCGGAAGGCATCCCCTCTTCCGTCTTCTTCCATGGGTAACTTTACTTGAGGCTATATTTTTATTCATCACATGATATGTGTTTTTCTTGAAACGTATTGTATGATTTGAGTCTTTGCTTTTTAGTTTACCACAATCATCCTTGCTGTACACACCTTTTTGGAGAGACACACATGAATTGGAATTTATTAGAATACTCTATGTGCTTCACTTATATCTTTTGAGCTAGATAATTTTGCTCTAGTGCTTCACTTATATCTTTTAGAGCACGGTGGTGGTTTTATTTTATAGAAATTATTGATCTCTCATGCTTCACTTATATTATTTTGAGAGTCCTTTAGAACAGCATGGTCATTTTCTTTGGTTATAAAATTAGTCCTAATATGATAGGCATCCAAGATGGGTATAATAAAAACTATCATAAAAAGTGCATTGAATACTATGAGAAGTTTGATACTTGATGATTGTTTTGAGACATGAAGATGGTGATATTAGAGTCATGCTAGTTGAGTAATTGTGAATTTGAGAAATACATGTGTTGAAGTTTGTGATTCCCGTAGCATGCACGTATGGTGAACCGTTATGTGATGAAGTCGGAGCATGATTTATTTATTTATTGTCTTCCTTATGAGTGGCGGTCGGGGACGAGCGATGGTCTTTTCCTACTAATATATCCCCCTAGGAGCATGCGTGTAGTACTTTGTTTCGATAACTAATAGATTTTTGCAATAAGTATGTGAGTTCTTTATGACTAATGTTGAGTCCATGGATTATACGCACTCTCACCCTCCCACCATTGCTAGCCTTTCTAGTACCGGGCAACTTTCGCTGGTACCTTAAACCCACCATATACCTTCCTCAAAACAGCCACCATACCTACCTATTATGGCATTTCCATAGCCATTCTGAGATATATTGCCATGCAACTTTCCACCGTTCCATTATTATGACACGCTTCATCATTGTCGTATTACTTTGCATGATCATGTAGTTGACATCGTATTTGTGGCAAAGCCACCGATCATAATTCTTTCATACATGTCACTCTTGATTCATTGCATATCTCGGTACACCGCCGGAGGCATTCACATAGAGTCATATTTTGTTCTAAGTATTGAGTTGTAATCTTTGATTTGTAAGTAAATAAAAGTGTGATGATCATCATTATTAGAGCATTGTCCCAAGTGAGGAAAGGATCATGGAGAGTATGATTCCCCCACAAGTCGACATGAGACTCCGGATAAAAAAAAGGGGCAGAAAGAAAAGAGGCCATAAAAAAGGCCCAAATAAAAAAATGAGAGAAAAAAAGAGAAGGGACAATGTTACTATCCTTTTTCCACACTTGTGCTTCAAAGTAGCACCATGATCTTCATGGTAGAGAGTCTCCTATGTTGTCACCTTCATATACTAGTGGAAATTTTACATTATAGAACTTGGCTTGTATATTCCTATGATGGGCTTCCTCAAAATGCCCTAGGTCTTCGTGAGCAAGCGAGTTGGATGCACACTCATTTAGTTTCTTTTGTTGAGCTTTCATACACTTATAGCTCTAGTGCATCTGTTGCGTGGCAATCCCTACTCAGTCACATTGATATCTATTGATGGGCATCTCCATAGACCGTTGATACACCTAGTTGATGTGACACTATCTACTCATTCTTTGTCTTCTCCACAACCACCATTCTATTCCACCTATAGAGCTATGTCCATGGCTCACGCTCATGTATTGCGCGAAGATTGAAAAAGTTTGGGAACACCAAAAGTATGAAACAATTTCTTGGCTTGTCATTGGGGTTGTGCATTATTAAATACTTTGTGTGATGAAGATAGAGCATAACTAGACTATATGATTTTGTAGGGATAACTTTCTTTGGCCATGTTATTTTGAGAAGACATGATTGCTTTGTTAGTATGCTTGAAGCATTACTATTTTTAAGTCAATATTAAACTTTTGTCTTGAATCTTTTGGATCTGAACATTCATGCCACAATAAAGAAAATTACATTGAGAAATATGCTAGGTAGCATTCCACATCAAAAATTCTGTTTTTATCATTTACCTACTCAAGGACGAGCAAGAATTAAGCTTGGGGATGCTTGATACGTCTCCAACGTATCTACAATTTTTTCTTGTTCCATGCTATTATATTATATATTTTGGATGTTAATGGTCTTATTTATACACTTTTATATTATTTTTGGGACTAACCTACGAACCCAAGGCCCAGTGCAAATTGCTGTTTTTTTTCCTATTTCAGTGTTTCGCAGAAAAGGAATATCAAACAGAATAAAACCTTTGGGAGAGTTATTTTTGGAACAAAAGTGATCCAGGGGACTTGGAGTGGACGTCAAGAAATCAACTAGGAGGGCACGAGGCAGGGGGCGCGCCTACCCCCCTGGGCGCGGCCTCCACCCTCATGGGCCCCTCATGGCACCACTGACCTACTTCTTCCTCCTATATATATCCATATACCCCGAAAACATCCAGGAGCACCACGAAACCCTATTTCCACTTCCGCAACCTTCTGTACCCAAGAGATCCCATCTTGGCTCCTTTTTTGGAGCTTCGCCGGAGGGGGAATCGATCACGGAGGGCTTCTACATCAACACCATAGCCTCTCCGATGATGTGTGAGTAGTTTATTTCAGACCTTCGGGTCCATAGTTATTAGCTAGATGGCTTCTTCTCTCTCTCTCTGGATCTCAATACAAAGTTCTCCTCGGTCTTCTTGGAGATCTATTTGTTGTAACTCTTTTTGCGGTGTGTTTGTCAAGATCCGATGAATTGTGGGTTTATGATCAAGTTTATCTATGAACAATATTTGATTCTTCTCTGAAATCTTTTATGTATGATTGGTTATCTTTGCAAGTCTCTTCGAATTATCAGTTTGGTTTGGCCCACTAGATTGATCTTTCTTGCAATGGGAGAAGTGCTTAGCTTTGGGTTCAATACTGCGGTGTCCTTTCCCAGTGACAGCAAGGGCAGCAAGGCACGTATTGTATTGTTGCCATCGAGGATAAAAAGATGGGGTTTATATCATATTGCTTGAGTTTATCCCTCTACATCATGTCATCTTGCCTAATGCATTTTGTTCTTATGAACTTAATACTCTAGATGCATGCTGGATAGCGGTCGATGTGTGGAGTAATAGTAGTAGATGCAAAATCGTTTCGGTCTACTTGTCGCGGACGTGATGCCTATATACATGATCATGCCAAGATATTATCATAATTATTCACTTTTCTATCAATTTCTCGACAGTAATTTGTTCACCCACCGTAATATTTATGCTACCTTGAGAGAAGCCACTAGTGAAACCTATGGCCCCGGGTCTATTCTTTATTATATTAATCTCCCGTCAACAAGATATTTCTGTCGTTGTTTATTTTGCAATCTTTACTTTCATCTTATATCATAAAAATACAAAAAATATTTATCTTATTATTATCTCTATCAGATCTCACTCTCGTAAGTGACCGTGAAGGGATTGACAACCCCTTTATTGCGTTGGTTGCGAGGTTCTTATTTTTTTGTGTAGGTACAAGGTACTTGCGTGTAGTCTCCTACTGGATTGATACCTTGGTTCTCAAAAACTGAGGGAAATACTTAAGCTACGTTGCTGTCTTCAAGGGAAAACCAACGCAGTGCTCAAGAGGTAGCAATAAGGAGTGGCAAGAGCCTAATCTTGGGGATGTCTGAGGCACCCCAAGGTAATATTCAAGGACTCCCAAGCAACCGAGCTTGGGGATGCCCTGGAAGGCATCCCCTCTTTCTTCTAACGATCATCAGTAATTTTACTTGGAGCTATATTTTTATTCGTCACATGATATGCGTAAATCTTGGAGCATCTTTTGTTTTATTTTTCATTTTCCTTTTATGTACCATGTTGGTATGAGATAGTCCTTGGTTGATTTATAGAATTCTCTTTGCACTTCACTTATATCTTTTCAGTGTGGCTTTATAGAATGCTTCATGTTCTTCACTTATATCATTTGAAGTTTGGATTGCCCGTTTCTCTACACATAGAACACCGCCATTTGTAGAATGCTCTTTTGCTTCACTTGTATTTGTTAGAGCATGGGCATATCTTTTGTAGAAAGAATTGAACTCTCTTGCTTCACTTATATCTATTTAGAGAGTCATCAGGAATTGGTCATTCACATGGTTAGTCATAAAATCCTACATAAAACTTGTAGATCACAAAATATGATATGTTTGATTCCTTGCAATAGTTTTGCGATATAAAGATGGTGATACTAGAGTCATCCTAGTGAGTAATTATGGATTGGTAGAAATACTTGTGTTAAGGCTTGTGATTCCCGTAGCATGCACGTATGGTGAACCGGTATGTGATGAAGTCGGATCATGATTTATTTATTTATTGTATTCCTTATGAGTGGCGGTCGGGGACGAGCGTTGTTCTTTTCCTACCAATCTACCCCCCTAGGAGCATGCGTCTAATGCTTTGTTCCGATAGCTTATAGACTTTTGCAATAAGTATGTGAGTTCTTTATGACTAATGTTTAGTCCATGGATTATACGCACTCTCACCCTTCCACCATTGCTAGCCTCTCTAGTACCACGCAACTTTCGCTGGTGCATTACACCCACCATATACCTTCCTCAAAACAGCCACCATACCTACCTATTATGGCATTTCCATAGCCATTCCGGGATATATTGCCATGCAACTTCCATCATCATCATATACATGACTTAAGCATTCATCGTCATATTGTTTTGCATGATCGTAAGATAGCTAGCATGATATTTTCATGGCTTGTCTGTTTTTTGATATCTTAACTACGCTAGATCATTGCACATCCTGGTACACTACCAAAGGCATTCATATAGAGTCATATTGTTCTAGATATCGAGTTGTAATGTCGAGTTGTAAGTAAATTAAAGTGTGATGATCATCATTATTAGAGCATTGTCCCAGTGAGGAAAGCATGATCGAGACTATGATTCCCCCATAAGTCGGGATGATACTCCGGATGAAAAATAAAAATAAATAAAAAAGAGGCCAAAAAAAAGAGAGAGCCCAAAAATGAGAGAAAAAAGAGAAGGGGCAATGCTACTATCCTTTTACCACACTTGTGATTCAAAATAGCACCATGTTCTTCATAGAGAGAGTCTCCTATGTTGTCAGTTTCATATACTAGTGGGAATTTTTCATTATAGAACTTGGCTTGTATATTCCGATGATGGGCTTCCTCAAATGCCCGAGGTCTTCATGAGCAAGAAAGTTGGATGCACACCCACTTAGTTTCAGTTTGAGCTTTCATACACTTATAGCTCTAGTGCATCTGTTGCATGGCAAACCCTACTCACTTGCATCGATATCGATTGATGGGCATCTCCATAGCCCATTAATTTGCCTTGTTGATGTGAGACTTTCTCCTTTTTTTGTCTTCTCCACACAACCACTCCACCATCATATTCTAGTCCACCTATAGTGCTATATCCATGGCTCACGCTCATGTATTGCGTGAAAGTTGAAAAGGTTTGAGAACATCAAAAGTATGAAACAATTGCTTGGATTGTCATCGGGGTTGTGCATGATTTGAATATTTTGTGTGGTGAAGATGGGGCATAGCCATACTATATGATTTTGTAGGGATAACTTTCTTTGGCCACGTTATTTTGAGAAGACATGATTGCTTTATTAGTATGCTTGAAGTATTATTGTTTTTATGTCAAATGATAGACTATTGCTTTGAATCACTCATGTCTTAATATTCATGCCATGATTAGATTACATGATCAAGATTATGCTAGGTAGCATTCCACATCAAAATTTATCTTTTTTATAATTTACCTACTCGAGGACGAGCAGGAATTAAGCTTGGGGATGCTGATACGTCTCTGTCGTATTTATAATTTTTGATTGTTCCACGCCAATATTCTACAACTTTCATATACTTTTGGCAACTTTTTATACTATTTTTTGGGACTAACATATTGATCCAATGCCCAGTGCCAGTTCATGTTTGTTCCATGTTTTTTGTGTTGCAGAAAATCCATATCAGACGGGGTCCAAACGGGATAAAAAGTTACGGAATTTTTTTTGGAATATATGTGATTTTTGGGAAAAAGAATCAATGCGAGACGATGCCCGAGGGGCCCACAAGGACGGAGGGCGCGCCCCTGGTCCTTGTGGTCACTCCATAAGGCGGTTGGTGCCCTTCTTGTGGTGCAAGAAAGCTAATATCCGGATAAAAATCGTGTTAAAATTTCAGCCCAATCGGAGTTACGGATCTCCAGGAATTTAAGAAACGGTGAAAGGCCAAAATATGGGAGCGCAAAACAGAAGGAAACACAAAGAGAGATCCAATCTCGGAGGGGCTCCTGCCCGTCCCCGCCATGGAAGCCAAGGACCAGAGAGGAAACCCTTCTCCCATCTAGGGGGAAGGTCAAGGAAGAAGAAGAAGAAGAAGAAGAAGGGGGCTCTCTCCCCCTCTCTCTCGGTGGCACCGGAACGCTACCAGGGCCATCATCGTGACCGCAATCTACACCAACAACTTCGCCGCCATCATCACCAACTCTCTCCCCCTCTATGCAGCGGTGTAACACCCCTTCTCCCCGCTATAATCTCTACTTAAACATGGTGCTCAACACTATATATTATTTCTGAATGATTTATGGCTATCCTATGATGTTTGAGTAGATCTGTTTTGTCCTATGGGTTGATTGATGATCGTGATTGGTTTGAGTTGCATGTTTTATTATTGGTGTTGTCCTATGGTGCTCTCCGTGTCACGCAACCGTGAGGGATCCCCGCTGTAGGGTTTACAATATGTTCATGGTTTGCTTATCGTCTGTGTTGCATGAGTGATAGAAACACAAACACGGATAAGTGGGTTATGGCATATGGGAATAAAGAGGACTTGATACTTTAATGCTATGGTTGGGTTTTACCTTAATGATCTTTAGGCTGGTTGTAATGGTAGTATCATAGCTAGTATCATGCATGCCAACTAGGAAATTTTGATGAGGTGTCATAGCATTAAACGAAGAAAGAGAGGGTGTAGTATCATATCATGGTACCGTATCATAATAAATGCTATGCTACTTTGTGTTATGCACGGCAATAAATAAAATACTACATGATACAATATATGATACTATGCATTAGGGAGGTAGTATCATACACTAGTATCATATGCATGATACTAGTATATGATACTCCCCATTACAACCAGCCTTAGTAGTTGTGTATGCTTGCTAGAGTTCCAATCATAAGTGCATATGATCCAAGGAGAGAAAGTATGTTAGCTTATGCATCTTCCTCATATAAAATTGCAATAATGATTACCGGTCTAGTTATTGATTGTCTAGGGACAAATAACTTTCTTGTGACAAAAAGCTCTCTACTAAAACTAACTTAGTTGTTACTTTATCTAAACAGCCCCTACTTTTTATTTACGTGCTCTTTATTATGTTGCAAACCTATCCTATCACACCTACAAAGTACTTCTAGTTTCATACTTGTTCTAGGTAAAGCAAACGTTAAGCGTGCATAGAGTTGTATCGATGGTCGATAGAACTTGAGGGAATATTTGTTCTACCTTTAGCTCCTCTTTGGGTTCGACACTCTTACTTATTGAAAGAGGCTAGAACTGATCCCCTATACTTGTGGGTTATCACTGAGTATGCGCGCGGGGACACCTTCAAGCTGGTGGTCGGTGCAAGAAAACAACTGTAAACAACGACAAGCCAGACACTTAAGAACTTGTCATCAGCAACAACTCACATATCCTTTATCATTTTGCACCACTCGGTCACTATTGGCGTAGGCCCTATCGGGATGTTGTACATCTCATTGAATAACCTAACTACATCTGGCTCCAGTTCATACGCAACCTTCTTCTGCCCCCTTGGCAAACCCCAAATTCTTTCTACACTTGATGCATCAACTGGGATCTACCCCCTATCTGGGATAACAAGCTGCGAAAACTCTGGGTCATAACACTTCATGACGAACTTGACAAGATCTCCTTTCATTGTTCTTGTGTCAATATCAAGCACGCCGCCAAAGCTTATATCACCAATGGCATCCTTTTGTATATCCTCAAGGCCACTATTTAGGACAAAAAGTCTTGAAGGTGATGGCATGTTCCTCGATGGTGGCCCACTACTACCAATCTGCGTAAAAATGTACAAAAGAAATCATATTAAAAAAAGGTCATAGGCTACAATTATATTAAATTGAGCAACCCACTATGTTAAACTGAGCAACTCACTATACTAAACTAAGCAAACCACACCATAATTAAAAAAGCGAGCTATGTTTGCTAAAAACTGAGCAACTAGATCTATATTGAACAACAACTTCTAGTACTAAACTAGGCAACTACTATACTGCTATTCTGCTGCTTATCAGAGATAGGAGTGCATATACAAAAATGGCATGCTGATTGAGCATTACATATTTCAAAAAAAAGAAACGAATCGGATGCTTCCCTTCTTTCAAGTTTTTCACAAAAAAATACCTTGTCTGCGACTTTCTTCGCACATTTCGGATGCCTCCCTCCTTCATCACGAGGGGCTGAATCGGTGGCCCGTTTCCCCGCCCGACCACCTCGGGCAGAATTGGTGGCCCGTTTCCCCGCCCGACCACCACGGACAGGATCCTCATTCATGCACCCGCGCTTGTGTCCAACATTACTCCTTGCTGTTTGAGCCACCACCTCTTCTCCCTCATTTTCACCATCAGTTCTTCCCGCAGTCCTTTTGCTTTTTGAAGCCATTCTGTAAAATAAACACACCAAAAAAATTGTCATGTTGATCAAAAAATACAAAGCACTATAACTCAACTGCTGAATGCTACTACTTTCATTTGGAGGTGACTTCACTGTCATTTGGAGGTGAACGATCTCCATTTACTCCTACCTAGAGATAACTCAACTGTTGAATGTTAGTACTTGCAGAAGCAACTTGGTGTTGAAAACTATGCAACTACTCACTATTTTGTGGCAACTAAAAAATGACAGAAAACAAGCACATATTACTCCTCATCACAAAAACAGGCACATATTCATCTTCATCACGTATCTAGACATCAAAACACTCATAAAGTTGCCACTTATTCATGAAGATGTCTCATATTCTATTGATAGTTGCGATAAAATCGCAACTCGATGGTGAATCTAGGCAACGTCATGTTTCATACACTAATTTAAAGAACACTAAAAAATAATAAAAACTTGGTGGTGGAATCTAGGCACTTGGACAGTAATGAGATGGCAATAGCTAAAAATCGACCAACCACAAAAACCATCTTCCCCAAAAAAACAGCGTTGCTTTGATGTTGAACACAAGGCGACTACTGCCCCTATTTCGTGCAACTGTGGATACTATGAAGTTTGATTGCCCCACCATCACACAAAATGCGGGGAAACTAAGCAACTACAATCATATCTCTATACAACTGCATCCAGGGATTCACGCAACATCGAGAAATAAAAGGAATCCTATGCCCCGGTCAGATGCAACCCCTTACCCTACCCCTCCCCTCGCAAATTGCAGGAAAACCTAAGCATCTACCATCAAATTTCTATACAACTGCCCCAGTCAGATGCATCCCCTTACCTTGCCCCTCCATCTCGCAAATTGCAGGAAAAACCTAAGCAACTACCATGAAAAATTATGTACAACTGCATCCTAGGATTCAAGCAGCATCAAATAAAACGAATCCTATGCCCTGGTCACCAGGATCCGGTCACATGTATCCCCTTACGAGGACTCAATTCCCCCTCCCCCACCCCCACCCCACCCCCTCGCCATAGCAATGTCGAGCTTCCAACCGCCATAGCAATGTCGCGCCCTTCCCCCGTCATGGCAATGCCGAGCCCGAGGACGCCATGGACAACCTCGTGCCCGCCCTGTCACCCAAACCCTAACGCTACAAACACAAACTCCACCACACGAATCTGGACCGCAACCGGGGAGTGGAGGGAGAAGAAGTGTCGGGGGGTTACCTTCGCCTATAGCCAGCGCGGACGGCCTCCCGCGCCGGCGACTCCGCGCAAGATCCATAACCACCGAACCCTTTGCGTCGCCCGTCATTGCTAGAGGAGAGGGAGGAGAGGGGGAAGTTCAAATGAAAGGGATGAGCGTGATGGGGAGGTTTCGAACAAGCTGAGCGGGGCGTGCGGGCAGTTTCGCCTGGATTAAAGGAGTCGGGGCCCACCACACGCGTCGCGCTTTATCTCGTAACGCCACCTAGTCGGATGGGATCCCGCGCGGTCAGATTGCTCGAGTGCATCTGATGGCTCCCCCACGTGCGCTCGCGACAGCGATCCAGCGCAATTGCGCGATTGAGAATTTGGTTATTTATATTTATTTATATCCCTATAAAAACACAAGAGGGGACATATCCAAACAATCAGGTTCATTCATCTACAAGATCTAAAGGCCCCTAATTGTCCGGTGTTTAACGCAACAAGCCACACAATTAAGTCATGCCCGCACGAACCATGAATATCTATATATATATATATATATACCCTATAAAAGCACGATAGGAGGCAGATCCAAACAATCAGGTCCATCCATTCATCACAAGATCTAAAGGCCCCTTATGCTTCGGTGTTTAACGCAACAAGCCACGCCCGCACCATCTATGTATGCATAAGTGGACGGAAGTTTCTCTGCACGCAAGTAATCACACCCCAAAATTAAACACTAACCACCCACGTAATCTCAGCCCTCCCTCGAGCATGGGCGGCCACCGGCGAAGGAGGCTGTGCTCGAGCCCGCGGCACGGCGGCGCCCACTCCCCCCTCCTCTCCGGTCACATTAGTCTCCTCCCTAAGCACGAAGTGGGCGCATGGGGGCGGGCTCCGGCGAACGCGGTCGTGCGTGATCCAGCTGTCGGCAGCGCCCGCATCACTCGCCTCCCCGTCACATTGGTCTCCTCCCTTCCTAAGAAGGGGAGCTTGAAGGGCGGCCTCCCCGCCAACCGCCTCCAGGAGCTCTACTTCCACAACGACGACATCTACATCAAGCTCGGCCAGCACATCACACAGCTAGTATAGAATGGAATTTCCAACTCTGTGTGGTTGAGGATCAACTATTTGTTTGTTTGTACTACCACAGGGGGATGTGCAGATGATGAAGGTGTCGATGCACAAGAGGTGCCCAGTCTCCTCATATGAGGACGTCCGTGGAGTCTTCAAGAAAGATATTGGAGAATTGCCACAAACTGTTAGTTCCTTGATTGCATTATTGCATTTTCCTACACCCTACTGAAGTAACTTGGTTGTTGTATTGATTAGCGAAACCACACAATTAGAATGAGCGTACTTAATTCGGTTATTGGCCAACGGAGTATTCACCTTGAATCAGAACATGGATTTATGCCCAGCTTGTTTTTAGTTTAGAAGAAACCCTGACACGGAATTTGGCTTTCTCCTATTTTCGGTGGTGTAGGATTTTGCAGAATTCGACCCTGTCCCACTTGCAAATACTTCTCTTGCGCAAGTCCATGCCGCCACAACACATGATGGGGAAAAGGTTGTTGTTATATAAGAAAAGACTGCAGTTCATTTCGAGTTCACTTATGTCTGTCTTTCACTTTTCTAACACCTGTTTTGGCTTACAGGTTCAACACGACCTCTAAATGGATACTGCTGCAATAGATATCGCCATAGTGGATTCAGTAGTGAATGCTCTTCATTATATTTTACCTACATTTGACTACAGGTACAACAAGTCAATGGGAGCAACTATTCTTTGTTTATTACATTGTTCTTTTTTCATACTACCTTGAAAGCTTCTAGACTTATGGTAATGTGTAGAATTAATTATGATAGAGAGAAGCACTCTGATTTGCATGGTATGGAAGTACTAATAAAATGAGGACATGCTTCCTGAAACATCTGTTAGTATTCATTGATTCCAACAGGTCACGGAGTTTCCATGCTCTCAGACAGCAACATTCTTTACCCAGCGGTGATGTGATTTTATCCATCAGAATATTGTATTATCATTTGTTTAAAATTCGAGTGATATTACACATGTAGCTTGCTAGGTATATTTTACGTAGTTACTACTGGAAATTTCTTGGAGGTTATAGATGGGATAGTAGGAAACATTACAAATACATCGCAGTTGGGCACCATGATCATTGCCCCCATATCTCCTTTTTATGTTATGAAGATATACATGTAGGTTTCCTTTTTGGTAATTTTTGGAGATCATAAATGATATTAATATTATGGTTGTACTGCAATTTTCTTGTGTTTGTGTGTACAAACAGATCGAATCTAATTCAAGTGACTTTGATTAATTTGCTTTTCCAAGTTATTCTTGGGCCAGCTATTGACCTCTATAAAACATTTCTTTTCACTTCTCTTTTGCTCCCAGGAAATCTGGTACAAGCCCCACCGTAGTTTTATATAAGGATGTTGGAGGCAGCATGAGAAGAGACAAGTCTACAGTAAATTTCTGCCTGATACAATAATAGTGTTATCTATAATCAAAGATAAAATCAACCTTTATGATTATATGAAATGCATAGTCTAAGATAAAATCAACCTTTATTGTTATCTGAAACGCATGTTTTCTTGGCGTTTTCTAAGCATTGCCTATTCATCATTTGACTTATCATCCTATCTGAAAGTGCAACTAATCCCCGGGTGGTTTTCGTAATTCATAACAACATATATCTCATTAAACTAATATCCATTCAAGATAAATATTTCAGGATGCTCAATGTATGGCATGGCATGGCGATGTGGACCCTTCAAAATGCTAAGGATAAGGATTGGCAAAAGCTCAAGACACTTCATTTTAATTTATCCAAGATCACATTGGGGCTATAGGAAAGCCAATACTATTAAAAGGGGATGAGGTGTGGCATAATGATCTTGTTACTCAAGTGCTTGGTGATATTGCTCCAAAACCCTTGGCCACTTTCTCTATCCAAATATGTCAAAAACCTAATCCCAAACTCAGCTCCACCGATATCTTCCATCCGGAGCCACCGAGTTCATCTTAACATAGCCACTCCCAGAAACCCTAACAGTTCGATCACACTGATGCAGATCTCGGCCTCATCGAGATGGCCTTGCCAACGCTCTGTGACGTGTTGCATTCACTTCGGTCTCATCGAGAGGTTGCAATCGATCCCACAAAGTTAGCTTGATAGATCCTCTGTTGCTTATTGCATCACTTTGGTCTCACCGAGATGATGCAACCGGTACCACCGAGATGAAGTTTGCCATAAGACCTAGAACATCAGTCCCACCAAGCTGTTCCTGTCGGTCCCACCGAGATTCCTAACTTTCATATTTTTTAAGAGATCGGTGCCACTGAGATGAGTCAAAAGTGTGTAACGGTTGGATTTTGTGTGGAGGCTATATACACCCCTCCATGAAAGTGCAACTAATACCCGGGTGGTTTTGGCAATTCATAACAACATATAGCTCACTGAACTAATATCCATTCAAGTTAAATATTTCAACAAGTTCAATGATTGGCATGGCATGGACTAGAGATGCGGATCCCTCAAAATGCTAAGGACACATATTGGCAAAAGCTCAAGACTCTTCATTTCTATCTTAGTGATCCAAGATCACATTGAGTCCATAGGAAAGCCAATACTATTAAAAGGGGATGAGGTGTTGCTTAATGGTCTACTTGCTCAAAGTGCTTAGTGATATTGCTCCAAAAACCCTCAACCACTTTCTCATTTCCAAATATGTCTAAAACTCAAAGTCAAACTCGGCCCCACCGAAACATCCTATCTGGCGCCACTGAGTTCACTTGACCTACCCACTGTTAGAAACCCTAACACCTCGGCCACACTGATACGGATCTCGGTCTCATCGAGATGGCCTTGCAAACTCTTTGTTGCCTGTTGTAATTATTTCGGTCTCACCGAAATGCGCAATCGGTCCCACCGAGTTTGCTTAACCAACTCTCTATTTGCTCTTTGCTGAAATCGGTCTCATCGAGTTCAAGCAATCGGCTTCACCGAGATGAGGTTTTGCCCTAGCCCTAGCACATCGGTCCCACCGAGTTGTTCCAGTCGATCCCACCGAGATTCCTAAAGTTCACATTTTGAACTAAATCGGTCTCACCAAGTTCTTCTATTCGGTCTGACCGAGTTGGGTCAAATGTGTGTAACAGTTGGATTTTGTGTGGAGGCTATATATACCCCTCCACCCCCTTCTCCATATGTTAGAGAGCCATCAGAACGTGCCTACACTTCTAGCCTACATTTTCTAAGAGAGAACCACCTACTCATGTGTTGAGATCAAGACATTCCAATCCAACCACAAGAATCTTGATTTCTAACCTTCCCCAAGTTGCTTTCCACTCAAATCATCTTTCCATCATATCCAAATCTGTGAGAGAGAGTTGAGTGTTGGGGAGATTATCATTTGTAGCACAAGAACAAGGAGTTCATCATCAACACAACATCTATTACCTTTTGGAGAGTGGTGTCTCCTACATTTGTTAGGTGTCGCTTGGGAGCCTCCGTCAAGATTGTGGAGTTGAACCAAGAAGTTTGTAAGTGCAAGGAGATCGCCTACTCCGTGAAGATCTACCTGAGTGAGGCAAGTCCTTCGTGGGCGATGGCCATGGTGAGATAGACAAGGTTGCTTCTTCGTGGACCCTTCATGGGTGGAGCCCTCCCTGGACTCGCGCAACTGTTACCCTTCGTGGGTTGAAGTCTCCATCAACATGGACGTACAACAGCACCACCTATCGGAACCATGCCAAAAAAATCCGTGTCATCATTGTGTTTGCACTCTCCAAACCCTTCCCTTTACCTTCATATGCAATGTGTTACTTTCTGCCGCTGCACTATTAGAAATGCATGTGTAGGTTGATTGCTTGACTTGTGCTAGTTGCTAAAATCTGCCCACAACTAAAATTGGGAAAATGTTAAATTTTTATTTGGTCAAGTAGTCTAATCACCCCCCTCTAGGCCTACTTTTTATCCTACAATGAGGCAAGAGGAGGGAGGAGAAGGGACACCGCCCTCGTTGATGACAAGGGCACCGCCGCGGGTGCGCCGCCCGAGCGGCGTGTCCCTTGGCTCTGACTTGACAGGCAGGAGTGCCGGTGAACCAGAGGAAAGGGAGCCGACGATGAGGAGGACATCGTCTCCATTCGCCGCGGCGTCCAGGAGCTGTCGCGACGACGAGAGAAGGAAGGGGGCGTTGGGTACTCCAACCGCGGTGAGTTGTCGTCTGATACGTCTCCAACGTATTTATAATTTTTTATGGTTCCATTCTATTATATTATCTGTTTTGGATGTTTTATATGCATTAATATGCTATTTCATATTAATTTTGGGACTAACATATTAACCTAGAGCCAGTGCCAGTTTCTGTTTTTTCTTTGTTTTTGAGTTTCGCAGACAAGGAATACCAAACGGAGTCCAAACGGAATGAAACCTTCACAATGATTTATTTTTGGACCACAAGACAACCAGGAGACTTGGAGATGAAGTCGGAGGAGCCATGAGGCGGCCACAATGATGGAGGGCGCGCCTAGGGGGGTAGGGTACGCCCCCACCCTTGTGGGCCCCCCGTGACCCTCCTGGCCTAATTCTTTCACCTATATATTCCCAAATATCCCCAAACCACCAGAGGCGTCCACAAAAACAGTTTTCCACTGCCACAACCTTCTGTACCCATGAGATCCCATCTAGGGACCTTTTCCGGCACCCTACCGGAGGGGGATTCGATCACGGAGGGCTTCTGCATCAACTCTATTGCCCTTCCGATGAAGCATGAGTAGTTTACCACAGACCTATGGGTCCATAGCTGGTAGCTAGATGGCTTCTTCTCTCTCTTTGATTCTCAATACAATGTTCTCCTTGATGTTCTTGGAGATCTATCCGATGTAATACTTTTTGCGGTGTGTTTTCCGAGATCCGTTGAATTGTGGATTTATGATCAGCTTATCTATGACTATTATTTGAATCTTATCTGGATTCTTTTATGCATGATTTGATATCTTTGTAATTCTCTTCGAACTATCGGTTTGGTTTGGCCAACTAGATTGGTTTTTCTTTCAATGGGAGAAGTGCTTAGCTTTGGGTTCAATCTTGCGTGTCCTCTCCCAGTGACAGTAGGGGCAGCAAGGCACGTATCGAATTGTTGCCATTGAGGATAAAAAGATGGGGTTTTCCTCATATTGCTTGAGTTAATTCATCTACATCATGTCATCTTAGTTAATGCGTTACTCTGTTCTTAATGAACTTAAAACTCTAGATGCAGGCAGCAGTCGGTCGATGTGTGGAGTAATAGTAGTAGATGCAGAATCGTTTCGGTCTACTTGACATGGACGTGATGCCTATATTCATGATCATTGCCTTAGATGTCGTCATAACTTTGCGCTTTTCTATTAATTGCTCGACAGTAATTTGGTCACCCACTGTATTATTTGCTATCTTAAGAGAAGCCTCTAGTAAAACCTATGGCCCCCGGGTCTATTTTCTATCATATAAGTTTCTATTTTCCATCATATTAGTTTCGGATCTACTATTTTTGCAAACTTTACTTTCCGATCTATAAACCAAAAATACCAAAAATATTTACTTTACCTTTTATCTATCTCTATCAGATCTCACTTTTGCAAGTAACCGTAAAGGGATTGACAACCCCTTTATCGCGTTGGGTGCAAGTTGTTTGATTGTTTGTGCAGGTATTAGGTGATTTGTGTGTTGTCTCCTACTGGATTAATACCTTGGTTCTCAAACTGAGGGAAATACTTATCTCTAGTTTGTTGCATCACTGTCATGGGAGGAAGTCTGACAGTAAGAACAGGGGGTACATAGGAGGAGGCAAGATCCTAACTACGGCGAGGTTGTGCACATAAGATTTACGAGTTCAAGCCCTTCTCGGAGGAAGTAATAGCCCTACGTCTCGGTGCCCGGAGGCTTGGTCGACTGGATATGCGTGAAAGTTATAGGGGGTGTGAAGCCTTGTGCGCGAGGAGGGGGTGGCTTATATAAAGTGCGCCGGACCTCTCCAGCCCTAAGTTACACAGGGTTCAATGTACATTAAGACAGGGCATTACTGGTAACGCTAGCTATAGAGGACTATAAATGATCTTTAAGACTAGAAGTGAACGTCTGACTGTTGCCATCCTGGGATGGCTTTAGATCTTCTATACTCTGAGTGTTTCTTCGTATGGTCGAATGACTATATCTTTGTCGAGTGGAATTAGGGTATCCGAGTGGAATAGTTGGTTGAGTGGATTGCACTCCAAGGTGATTTCAGTCGGTATCTTCTATTATACTTTGAATGTTCTTAACTTCAGGGCAGTGTCCTTGGGTAGGGCGTGTAGGTCAGGCCTTTGACCCTACCCTAGGTACATGTTATCGTCATTAGCCCCCGAATGGATTAAGGTCCGAGTGGAGAAGGGTTGAAATTGGTCCCGACTCGATTCTATGCTTCGAAGGCATTCTATCGAAGTCCGGAGATCGGACCAGAATTTTGACCATGTACCAGTCGCCTTGATCGATTCTGAGGTCGTCGAGTGAATTATGTTGGATACATTCGAGTGGACTAGAGCGTGAAATCTTCTATGTGATTGGTTGTTTTGCAGTTCCTGGATCTCACGGGATTCAAAAATTCAAAGAAGCGCGCGGGATGGGGCGTGCCGCGGTAAACAGAGTGAAAAGACAGGGATGCCTCGATCTTTGTGCCACCTTTTCCGCCATGTATCGGGCAAGCGCCTGCTGCGGGATGTGATAAGATCGCATGGGCCTACAAGTTAGTCACTCGGAAGCAGTCCCATAAATAGCGCCCGGGCCGATGTAGTGTACAGTGTCTCTCATTCGGTTCTCCTCTCCTCCGCTTCTCCACCTCGTCCTCCTTTGCTCTCGACGTCTCCGCCACCATGTGGAAGGACAAGATCGCGGCCCTGGAGCGCGTGAAGAAGGCGACAGTGGCGGCGAAGGGCAAGAAGATGGCTCGAGGGACATCGTCTCGCTCCGGCCTGCCGCCCGGTTGGATCCAGGGGGACTGGATCCGCTCAACCGTCCAGCAAGAGGAATTGGAGGATCTCGCTGATGAGGGCTTGATTGTTCATGGGTCCTGGAGGCTGCTAGGGAAGGAACCCGAGCCTCGGCCGCAAGAGGGTGAGTGTGTCCTCCTCACCACCCATGTTGTCCGTAGTTTCTCTCTGCCTTTGCATCCGTTTTTCTAGGGGTTTCTGAATTTCTTTGATGCCCAGATCCATCATTTTCTCCCAACACCACCTCATATCTCGTTGCATTCGTTTCTATGTGTGAGAACTTCCTCGGGTGCCAGCCGCATTGGGGTTTGTTCAAACATATCTTCACTTGTCGATCTCAGTCGGTAAAGAAGGCCAACCCAACTGGCGAAAGGACACACGTGATCCAGATGTGTGGGGGTTTAGGAATCCAGATGAGGGGTAGGAGCACTTTTCCCCCTATGACCTTCACTGAGTCTGTTAGAGGGTGGCAGTTGACTTGGTTCTACTGCAAAGACATTCCGACTCCTGGAGAGTCGACTGGTCTTCCTCCTTTCTCTCTGGAGAGACTCCGCACTCCTCGTTCTCTTGTAGTAACGAAAGAGGAGAAAGGGGAGGTGCGTATGTTAGTCGATGCAGTCATTGCACTAGTCGATGGTGGAGTGACTGGCATGGATCTGTTGGAGGTATTCCTCAGTCGACGCATCTAGCCTCTGCAGGCCCGAGACCACCCCATGTGGACGTACTCAGGTCCAGGAGACGTCGCTCGAATTCATCCAGAGGAAGTTGATGAGAATACGGTGGCCCAGTGGCTCATGAGCATCACAGGAAACAAGGACAACCCCAGAGGGTCTAGAATAATCCGACCGTTCGATGATGACAATACCCCCGATGAGGTTGAGCTTAATTTACCGAGTGTTTTCTTCTTTTGATCTGCGATTGTTCTTGAATCCGACGGATACTTGAAATTTGTGTCTTGTAGGTTTTCACCAAGTTGTACTCAATGTCGAATGGAGAGAAATACCTAGAAGTAGTCTCAAGTGACGACGAAGAAGAGGATCACCAGTATGCGACAGCGAGGAAGGTGACGAGGACTCTGGTAGTAGCGAGGAGGTCGACTCGCCACCCCATTCTGAACGATGCTCCAAGCTATCGCAGGATCCTATGGGCGAACATGGTGAAGCTATTCCACCGAGTGGGAAAGTCCCAAAGCACACTCGGACCTTGACTCTAGAGCCGTCGGAGAACGCTGCAAAACAGCCCAAGGTCGCCCCGTCGAAACCCCGGAAGGCCCTGCCCAAGATCAAGATGGATGTCCCTATTGCTTCCGCGTAAGTGTTTATTTCTTCTCTTTGTCTTCTATGTTTTTGTCGACTCATTAGCTTGCCTGATCGAGTGAGTTTTGGACCCTTTCAGTGCTGCTACTTCTGGGACATCCATGAATATCGACAAGGAGCAAGATGACGAGGAGACTACAGATGCGGCCACTTCTCAAGCAGGTACAACTCCACAGTCATGCCATCACTTTATCAATTGTCCTGACGGTCGACTGAACTTTCATGGTCGAGTGTGTTGTAGAGCCACCAAATGTTATTGAACTTCCAAACGACGACAACCATGAAGACGTGCCACAGAAGAACACGGGAAGAAGGGCAGGACTTCAAGCAGGAGGGTGCTTGCTAGCAAAGTGTCTCATTGATACGTCTCCAACGTATCTATAATTTTTTATTGTTCCATGTTGTTTTATTATCAATCTTGGATGTTTTATAATCATTTTATAGTCATTTTATATCATTTTTTGGTACAAACCTATTGACATAGTGCCAAGTGCCAGTTGCTGTTTTTTCCATGTTTTTTACATCGCAGAAAATCAATATCAAACGGAGTCCAAATGCCACGAAACTTTAAGGAGATTTTTTATGGGCCAAAAGGAAGGAAATGGGCCCTGGTTGCACCTGGGGGTGCCCCAAGGGGGGCACAACCCACCAGGGCGTGCCAGGAGGCCCTGGCGCGCCCTGGTGGGTTGTGCCCACCTCGGGTGCCCCCTGGACCCTCTTTGCTCTATAAATACCACAATATTCCAGAAACCCTAAAGGCATCGATGAAATATTCATCCAGCCATCGTAGAGTCCAGAACACCAGATCCAATCTAGACACCATCTCGGATGGGGTTCACCACCTCCATTGGTGCCTCTCCGATGATGCGTGAGTAGTTCTTTGTAGACCTTCGGGTCCGTAGTTAGTAGCTAGATGGCTTTCTCTCTCGCGCTGAATTCTCAATACAATGGTCTCTTGGAGATCCATATGATGTAATTATTTTGCGGTGTGTTTGTTGGGATCTGATGAACTTCGAGTTTATGATCAATCATATCTTTTTATATCCATGAAAGTTATTTGAGTTTCTTTGATCTCTTATATGCATGATCTCTTATAGCCTCGTATTTCTTCTCCGATATTTGGGTTTTGTTTGGCCAACTTGATCTATTTATCTTGCAATGGGAAGAGGTGCCCGGTAGTGGGTTCGATCTTATGGTGCTTGATCCCAGTGACAGAAAGGGAACCGACACGTATGGATCGTTGCTACCAAGGATAAAAAGACGAGATCTATATCTACCGCCATATAGATAAACAGATCTTGTCTACATCATGTCATCGTTCTTATTGCATTACTCTGTTTTTCCATGAACTTAATACACTAGATGCATGCTGGATAGCGGTCGATGTGTGGCTAATAGTAGTAGATGCAGGCAGGAGTCGGTCTACTAATCTTGGACGTGATGCCTGTGTAATGATCATTGCCTGGATATCGTCATAATTATTTGAAGTTCTATCAATTGCCCAATAGTAATTTGTTTACCCACCATTTGCTATTTTTCTCGGGAGAAGCCACTAGTGAAACCTATGGCCCCCGGGTCTTCTTTCTCATATATTTGCCTTGCAATCTACTTTTCCTTTGCATTTTTATTCAGATCTATTAAACCAAAAATCCAAAAATACTTTGTTGCACTTTATTTTATTTGCGATCTATTATTTCAATCTCTTACAACTTTCTCCCGTCAACACGCAATTTCTGGCACCGTACCCCAGAAGGGATTGACAACCCCTTTAACACGTCGAGTTGCGAGGTGTTGTTGTTTGTGTGCAGGTGTTGTTTATGTTGTGTTTCTTGGTTCTCCTACTGGTTCGATACCTTGGTTTCATAACTGAGGGAAATACCTACCGTCACTGTGCTACATCATCCCTCCCTCTCCAGGGAATTACCGACGTAGTTGCAGCTACCATCAAGGAGAATTTCTGGCGCCGTCGTCGGGGAGGATCTTCAACATATACCAGGTTCCTAATCAAAAATCTCATCTCCTCGCAATTTACATTATTTGCCATTTGCCTCTCGTTTTCATCTCCCCCACTTCACAAAAAATTGCCATTTTTATTTGCCCTCTTTTTCGTTCGTCGTTTTCTCGTCAGATCTCATGTTTGGTTGTGTTGCCCTGTGCCTTCTTTATGCTTGCATCTTCGCTTGCTAAAAATCTATTGATATGGATCCCCATCCACTTGCTAATATTTTTAAAATATCCAATCATGATGAACCAAATGCTAGTGAGTTGAGTGCACTAGATTATCTTTATGAAGTTTTTCTTGAGAATCGTGAATCTGGAAATTGTGATGAAGAAATTTATGAAGTGATTCATGATAGCTCCTTGAATGAAAAACCTGATTGCAATAATTTTACTATAAATTCCATTAATGTCAATTGTGCTAATAATATGCAAAACCCCAAGCTTGGGGATGCTTGTTTTGTCATGTCCGCTACTTATTGCAATGATCATGATTGGAGTGATGATGTTTCTTATGATCTTGAAAATTTATTTAAGTCTCATGATGAATATGTTTGCGATCATATTGAAAGTGGGTTTGGAAGAGTGTCAACTTTAGCTAAAAATAATCCCACATATTTGGAGAGTGTTCAATCTTATGAATTTTTTATGAAAGTGGGTTTGGAGAGGTCATGACTTTATTTGATGATAATCCCACTATTTTGGAAGAGTGCCAACTTTGCATGCATGTGGATCATAAAGAGAAAATTTTATATGATAGTTATATTATTGAATTTCATTATGATCCTACATATAATTATTATGAGAGAGGAAAATATGGTTGTAGAAATTTTCTCATTATCAAATTTCCTCTTGTGGTGTTGAGATTGTCAATGTTTTATTCCTCTCCTTTGCATATGGTAGATGTTTCTTGTCTTGATAATTTGTTTTCCTATAAAGTTCCTATGCATAGGAAGTATGTTAGACTTAAATGTGTTTGTCACATGTTTCATGATGCTCTCTTTGTGTTTCGATTATTATCTATTGTGTGAGCATCGTTGAAATATTATGCCTAGCTAAGGGCGTAAAACTATAGCGCTTGTTTGGAGGCAACCCGATGAATAAAATTTATTTTGGTTTTTGCTTTCTGTTCTTGAGTGTTAGCACAATTATGCTACTGTTATGATTGTGTTTTTTTGTTTTAATTAGTGTTTGTGCCAAGTAAAGCCTTTAGGATCTTCTTGGGCAACAGTTGTTTGATCTTGCTGAAAAAACAGAAAGTTTTGCACGCACGAAAACAATTATCATTTTTTACCAGAGAGCGATAAAATACCCATTCCAATTGCAGTAGATCAATATACAAATTTCTCAGGTCTTCCTAATTTTGAATAATTTTTGGAGTTACATAAGTATTCGAAATAGTAAGATTGCTACAGACTGTTCTGTTTTGACAGATTCTGTTTTCTTTGTGTTGTGTGCTTATTTTGATGGCTCTATGGTTTTCTTTGATGAGTTTTTGACATAGAAAAGTTGGAATACAGTAGATGTAATACAAAAAAATATGAATTGGTTTTATACAGCCCTTATAGTAGTGGTTTATTATTCTTATACTAACGGATCTCACAAAGGTTTTTGTTGAGTTCTGCGTGATTGAAGTTTTCAAGTTTTGGGTTATCTTGCGATGGATGAAGGAAGGATGTAAGAGACTAAGCTTGGGGATGCCCCGGCAGCCCAAGCTATTATCCAAGAATGAGCAACCAACAAAGCTTGGAGATGCCCCCGAGTGGCATCCCCGCTTTCTTCCAACAACTATTGGTATTTTACTCGAGACTATATTTTTATTTGTCACATGATATGTGTTTTGCTTGGAGCATCTTGTATGATATGTGTCTTTGCTTGTTTTATTTTGTGTTTTAAGTCATCAATACTTTCTGGACACACCTATTTGGGAGAGCCAAAATTATATCATGACTTGTTATAATTGATCTCTATGCTTCACTTAAATCTTTTATGACATAGGACTTGCTCTAGTGCTTCACTTATATCTTTTTTTAGCACGGTGTGCTTAGTATTTTGAATAAATACTATCTTGCTTCACTTAGATTTGTTTGAGAGTTTTTAAAATTTTCAAGAAATTCTCTCCTGCTTCACTTAAATTATTTTGAGAGAAAGAAAATTTGTTATGCTCATGATCTTCACTTATATTTGTTCGAGCTTATGAAAAGCAACACATGAAAATTAGTGCCAAAGTGATAGATATCCAAGAAGGATAAATAAAAAGAAAATGTCATGAAGATCATTGGACAAAATAAACTTGATTCTTAGTAATAGTTTTGAGATACGATGATGTGATATGTGAGTTATGTTGATGAGTAATTGTGCTCTAGTAAGAATATTGGTGTTAAGGTTTGTGATTCCCTATGCATGCACGAAAGTCAATAATCATGCAAAAAAATTATATCCTACTTGTGGTGCATTATTCGGTGTTAATTATGCTTAATGCTTGCTTATGAGATTATTCGTTTGTTGGTTGGTCGCTTCTCAATCTTTTTGCTAGCCTTCATTTTGCACCAAGTATGACCTCTACTTGTGCATCCAAAATCCCTTAAACTAGTTTTGCCACATGAGTCCACTATATCTACCTATATGCGGCATTATTTTGCCGTTCTAAGCAAATTTGCATGTGCCATCTCTAATTTTTTTTAAAAACTTCTCTTTTGTGTGTGTGTTTCGCTCGCGGAACGGTAATGGGTGGCTAATATTTTCCATGCTAGATGTGTTATTCTCAAGATGAGTGTTTATTCACTTGTCATTGCATGAGAGTAAGGCAAAGGTATTAGGGATGCCCAGCCCCGAAATGCAAAAACAAATGAATTTACTTTATCTTGTCAAATAATAAATTCCTTGAAAAGTGTTGGTATGGAGGGCACCCGTGGATACGGTTAGCCATGGAAAGTGAAAGTTATGGTGGAAAAAGGAATAAACTTTATTTTCTATTTGGGAACCGCCTATGGCATATCTAGCATGGAAAGTGTTGGGAACTCTAAGTCGTTTTCGTTGGTGGGATGGATACACCTCCCAAAATGTTTTTATCTCTAATTTTTTGCTTTGAGCTCTGGCACCTCTACAAATCCCTACTTCCCTCTGCGAAGGGCCTTTCTTTTACTTTATGCAATTTTTATTTTTTGAAATTTGAGTCTCCATCTTCTCTCATAAAAGCACCAACTAGGAGGCAATATGATCATGCTCAAGTATTGAGTGTAGTTAATATTCGAGTGTGTTTCATGAATGGGTCAACGTTTGAGCATGATAGGCTAGGGATAACTTATTTTAGAATTGATATTCTAAAAGACAAGGTTGCTTGTTGATATGCTTGAGTATCTAAATTATTATGTCAAAACTAGACTATTGCTTCGAATCACATAAAAGTCCCAATGTCCATGCTATAAAGAAAAAATATATTATATGACTTGATGAACAACACTCCACATGAAAAATTATGTTTTTATCACTTACCTACTCGAGGACGAGTAGGAGTTAAGCTTGGGGATGCTGATACATCTCCAACATATCTATAATTTTTTATTGCTCCATGTTGTTTTATTATCAATCTTGGATGTTTTATAATCATTTTATATCATTTTTTGGTACTAACCTATTGACATAGTGCCAAGTACCAGTTGTTGTTTTCTCCATGTTTTTTACATCGCAGAAAAACCAATATCAAACGGAGTCCAAATGCCATGAAACTTTACAGAGATTTTTTATGGGCCAGAAGGCAATGGGCCCTGGTTGCACCTGGGGGGTGCCCCGAGGGGGGCACAACCCACCAAGGCGCGCCAGGAGGCCCTGGCGTGCCTTGGTGGGTTGTGCCCACCTCGGGTGCCCCCGGACCGCCTCTTTGCTCTATAAATACCACAATATTCCAGAAACCCTAAATGCATCGACAAAATATTTATCCAGCCGCCGCAGAGTCCGGAACCACCATATCCAATATAGACACCATCTTGGATGGGGTTCACCACCTCCATTGGTGCCTCTCCGATGATGCGTGAGTAGTTCTTTGTAGACCTTCTGGTCTGTAGTTAGTAGCTAGATGGCTTTCTCTCTCGCTCGCTGAATTATCAATACAATGGTCTCTTGGAGATCCATATGATGTAACTCTTTTGCGGTGTGTTTGTTGGGATCTGATGAACTTCGAGTTTATGATCCGTAATACCTTTTTATATCCACAGAAGTTATTTGAGTTTCTTTGATCTCTTATAGCCTCATATTTCTTCTCCGATATTTGGGTTTTGTTTGGCCAACTTGATCTATTTATCTTGCAATGGGAAGAGGTGCCCGGTAGTGGGTTCGATCTTACGGTGCTTGATCCCAGTGACAGAAAGGGAACCGACACGTATGGATCGTTGCTACCAAGGATAAAAAGACGAGATCTATATCTACCGCCATATAGATAAACAGATCTTGTCTACATCATGTCATCGTTCTTATTGCATTACTCTGTTTTTCCATGAACTTAATACACTAGATGCATGCTGGATAGCGGTCGATGTGTGGCTAATAGTAGTAGATGCAGGCAGGAGTCGGTCTACTAATCTTGGACGTGATGCCTGTGTAATGATCATTGCCTGGATATCGTCATAATTATTTGAAGTTCTATCAATTGCCCAATAGTAATTTGTTTACCCACCATTTGCTATTTTTCTCGGGAGAAGCCACTAGTGAAACCTATGGCCCCCGGGTCTTCTTTCTCATATATTTGCCTTGCAATCTACTTTTCCTTTGCATTTTTATTCAGATCTATTAAACCAAAAATCCAAAAATACTTTGTTGCACTTTATTTTATTTGCGATCTATTATTTCAATCTCTTACAACTTTCTCCCGTCAACACGCAATTTCTGGCACCGTACCCCAGAAGGGATTGACAACCCCTTTAACACGTCGAGTTGCGAGGTGTTGTTGTTTGTGTGCAGGTGTTGTTTATGTTGTGTTTCTTGGTTCTCCTACTGGTTCGATACCTTGGTTTCATAACTGAGGGAAATACCTACCGCCGCTGTGCTACATCATCCCTCCCTCTCCAAGGAATTACCGACGTAGTTGCAGCTACCATCACTCACTCGACTACAGCACCAGAACCAGTCGTTCGGCGATCTGGAGATCCAATTAGGACTTCTATTTCTTTTGCTGACCCTGTGTCGACCGGTCAACCTTCGGCGTCGACTGCTCAAGTCCTTGCTCCGACTGTGCAACGCCATGCTTCAGATCCCCTGGCTGCCTCGTCTGTTCCACCAACTCTACTCTTTGTTACCCATCATGTCCTAGAGGACCAGGTAGGCACTGGTAAGGAAGCCATACACCAAGCAGGCCTAATGATGGACTGAATGAAGGTGGTGTATGAGGCCAGCAAGGCTGCCTACGATGCCAACTCTTCCCTTCAAACCAATGTCCAGGTAAGTATGATTGATCTCCGACTGTCTTTCAGCTCGATCTTTGCTCTGTTAGGACATGGTACTTGAAAACTGTTGCTTTACTATTCGTAAGATGTCTGTGGATGAGCGTTTTCAAACCTTATGTGCATCTATCATGAATTTGCACCTTGCATCTGTTCACCCACGGGGTGTCTTCTTTTGCTTTGTAGCTTTTTCAGTTGAAGCGACCAAGTTGTGTCGAGTGAACTCTTGGACCAGTGGGGGCACGCTGAGTGCACCCACTGGGTGTAGTCCCTGAGACCACCATCGAATGTTAGATTCGGCAGGGGTCTTTCTAAAGTATTATTTCACCACGGGAGCCTTAGAATTTGCTTGTTTGTAGTACATTCACTCGGTCTCGAACGGATAGCGTCGAGTGAACTCCGGGTTAGTGGGGGCATGCTAAGTGCACCCACTGGGTGTAGTCCCCGAGACCACGGTCGACTATGTGCAATCGGTGGCGGTCTGATAACAAATGTTTGTTGTTGTTTTACTCCTTCCACTCGGGCTGGACGGGCCATGGCGAGTGAGAAATCGAACCAGTGGGGGCACGCTCAGTGCACCCACTGGGTGTAGTCCCCGAGACTATTGTTGAATGTTCGATTCGGTAGTAGTCTTAGAACTCTTTTTGTCGTAATAACTCGAACTTGCATCTGATCTTTGTTTCTGTCGACTGGCGTGTCTTGTTCGTTGACTGCAGAAATCTTCTGAGCTTGGGGCCCAGTTTGCTGAATTGGAGAGGAAACAAATTCAACTCAGCCTCGATCTGGAGTTGGCTAAGGAGAATTTGAATAAGGCCCAAGACGAAGCAGCCATTATGGGAGGCAACAATCATGTCGACTGTTAGTCTTGTCATCTTTTATTTTCAACCTTTAAACCGAGTGATTCCACTCGAATAGATGTGCATAGTGAAAATCGTCAACTCCAGGCCCGTCTGAAGAATGTTATTTCTTTAGACAAAATGAAGCAGGCTTAGGAGCAGAAGAATCTTGACCTCGTAGCAGCACAGAAGACGGCCCGAGAGAAAACTGAACTCGCCGACAAGAAGCTGGCTTCAGTCGGCAAGTTAGAAGAAGAAAACACCTAGTTGAAAACCGCTATCGATGAAGCCAAGAAGGAGGTCGTGCAGCTGAAGGAGGAGAAGGTGGCCCTGACAGACATAGTCGACGATCTCACTCGGAAGAGGGATGAGCTGGAGACTTATCCGGGAGGTCTTGCCAAGAAAATGTTCCTCATGCTTGAAGGTACCCCCCTTTATCCGACTGACTGCAAAGAACCTTTCCGCTGCGCCTCTGTCATTTCAACACCCCTTTTGTTTGTGCAGAATTTAGTCTAAACTTTGAGGAAGAAACTGGGCGGATAGAGACAAGCTTAGACCCCATCAAGGACGAAGCTGCTATGAATGTACTGCGACTGGAGTCTCGTCTTGCCAGTGTTTAGGACTACCTTGTACGACTGAAGCTAGCGGTGTCGCGGATCGACATGGATCTCTGGCCTAGTGCGACGTTCCAGAATGACCTCGAGTCACTGATGACTTGACTCAATGGCATCCCTGAATGAGTGCAGGCATGGAAGAAGTCATCTGCTCATTGCGACGCTGACGTGGCTCTGTTGCTGGTCCGGGTCCATTGCAAGGAGGTCAGAGAAGAGAAGTTGGCGGCTCTCAAGGTTGCCAACACCAAGAAGCTTCAATTCTAGTCCTTCATGGAGACCTTCGTTGACGTCGCGACCCGCATTGCAGACGGCATCGACCTTGACAGTTTCGTCGAGCCAGCTAGTCCTACTCCCGCCGAGTGAAAACTTGATAACTTGATTTAATTTGCCTTGGGATGCCGAGTGATCATGTAATCGTTAGAACTCTTTCGGGCTTGACGCCCGAGTACTTTTGCCGATGGTTCTGAACCTTCATGGATTTATCCAAACTTGGTTTTTCTTTTGAATGCAGTTGCCTTGTCTTTATCACCTTCGAATTTCTTGACTCGAGCGGATTGGGAATCATAATTGAATATTAAAGTGGAAGGGTCGTTCCTAACTCGGAGTTGACGTTGTACTTGTGGCATAGCTCTGAGTGCAACCATATGGTGTACTTGTGGCGTAGCTCCGAGTTCAACCAGACGTTGTACTTGTGGCGTAGCTCCGAGTGCAACCAGACATTGTACTTGTGGCGCAGTCCCGAGTGCAGCCAGACGTTGTACTTGTGGTGCAACTCTGAGAGCAGCAAGACGTTGTACTTGTGGCATAGCTCCGAGTGCGACCAAATGTTGTACTTGTGGCGCAGTCCCAAGAGCAGCCAGTCATTGTACTTGTGGCGTAGCTCAAGGTGCGTGGCCGAGCATCCGAATGAGAAGGATTGCTCTCCACTCTGAGTAGTTTTTCGTAACTTAGGAGAATACGGGATCGCGGATAAGCCCCCGAGTGGGAGGATTGCTCTCCACTCAGAGTAGTATTGTAACTTAGGCGAGTACGAGATCGTGACTAAGCCCCCGAGTGGGAGGATTGCTCTCCACTTGGAGTGGTTTTGTAACTTAGGCGAGTACGGGAGCGCGGCTAAGCACCAGAGTGGGAGGATTGCTCTCCACTCGGAGTAATTTTGAAACTTAGGCGAATACGGGATCGCGGCTAAGCCCCCGAGTGGGAGGATTGCTCACTGATACGTCTCCGTCATATCTACTTTTCCAAACACTTTTGCCCTTGTTTTGGACTCTAACTTGTATGATTTGAATGGAACTAACTTGGACTGACGCTGTTTTTAGCAGAATTACCTTGGTGTTGTTTTATGTGCAGAAAGCAAATATTCTTGGAAAGTCCTGAAACTCCACGGAATACCTTAGAAAAAACAATAAAAAATCCTCACCAAATATGAAGACCAGGGGGCCCACACCCTTTCCACGAGGGTGGGGGAGCCCCCCTAGGGCGCGCCCCCTACCTCGTGGGCCCCCTGTTGACCCTCCGACGCCAACTCCAACTCTATATATTTGCTTTCGGAGAGAAGAAATCATCGCGTTTTACGATACGGACCTGCCGTTAAACCCTAAAACCTCTCGGGAGGGCTGATCTGGAGTCCGTTCGGGGCTCCGGGGAGGGGGATTCGTCGCCGTCGTCATCAAAAACCATCCTCCATCACCAATTTCATGATGCTCACCGCCGTGCGTGAGTAATTCCATCATAGGCTTGCTGGACGGTGATGGGTTGGATGAGATTTATCATGTAATCGAGTTAGTTTTGTTAGGGTTTGATCCCTGGTATCCACTATGTTCTGAGATTGTTGTTGCTATGACTTTGCTATGCTTAATGCTTGTCACTAGGGCCCGAGTGCCATGATTTCAGATCTGAACCTATTATGTTTTCATGAATATATGTGAGTTCTCGATCCTATCTTGCAAGTCTAAAGTCACCTACTATGTGTTATGATCCGGCAACCCCGAAGTGACAATAATCGGGACCACTCCCGGTGATGACCGTAGTTTGAGGAGTTCATGTATTCACTATGTGTTAATGCTTTGTTCCGGTTCTCTATTAAAAGGAGGCCTTAATATCCCTTAGTTTCCAATAGGACCCCACTGCCACGAGAGGGTAGGACAAAAGATGTCATGCAAGTTCTTTTCCATAAGCACGTATGACTATATACGGAATACATGCCTACATTACATTGACGAACTGGAGCTAGTTCTGTGTCACCCTATGTTATGACTGTTACATGATGAACCGCATCCGGCATAATTATCCATCACTGATCCGGTGCCTACGAGTTTTCCATATACTGGTTTACGCTTATTTACTTTCCCGCTGCTACTGTTACAATCACTAAAAAATACCAAAAACATTACTTTTGTTGTCTTTACTTTTGTTACCGTTACCACCACTATCATATTACTGTGCTACTAAACACTTTGCTGCAGATACTAAGTTTCCAGGTGTGGTTGAATTGACAACTCAGCTGCTAATACTTGAGAATATTCTTTGGCTCCCCTTGTGTCGAATCAATAAATTTGGGTTAAATACTCTACCCTCGAAAACGGTTGCGATCCCCTATACTTGTGGGTTATCAAGACCTTTTTCTGGCATCGTTGCTGGGGAGCATAGCTCTATTCTTTGAGTCACTTGGGATTTATATCTGCTGGACACTATGAAGAACTTGAGAGATCCAAAAACCAAGATCTATCCCTCAACTACGAGGGGAGGTAAGGAACTGCCATCTAGCTCTGCACTTGATTCACCTTCTGTTATGAGTAAGTTTGCGACACCTACATCTGCTTTTGCTATTCGTTCTGATATGTCGCATGTTATTGATGATGCCACTTCTACTATGCATGATACTTATGATGAAACTGCTTCTATGCCTGATACTACTGTGCCCCTTAGTGAATTTCTTGAAGAACAAATTGCTAGGGCTAGAGAAAGAGAAATTGATGAAACTGAATACGATGATGAAAATATGCCTGTTATTCCTGAACGTTATCTTTTTGATAAAGATTCTTCTTTAGCTATTTTAGCCTGCAAAGATAGATATGAGCTTAAAAGGTTATTAATTAAATGGAACAAAGAATCACTTAGAGATAAAATGAAACCCGATCCTGCTTTTGCTACTTCACCTATATGTGTTCCTGAAAAAGATTATGAATTCTCTATTGATCCTGATATAATTACTTTGGTTGAATCTGATCCGTTTTATGGCTATGAATCTAAAACTGTTGTGGCACATCTTACTAAGTTAAATGACATAGCTGCCCTGTTCACTAATAATGAGAGATCACGTTACCTCTATTTACTTAAAATATTTCCGTTCTCATTAAAGGGTGATGCTAAGATATGGTTTAATTCCCTTGATCCTGGTTGTGTGTGTAGTCCCCAGGATATGATTTATTACTTCTCTGCTAAATATTTCCCTGCTCATAAGAAACAAGCTGCTTTGAGGGAAATATACAATTTCGTGCAAATTAAAGAAGAGAGTCTCCCACAAGCTTGGGGGAGGCTTCTCAAGTTACTTAATGCTTTGCCTGATCATCCTCTTAAGAAACCTGAAATACTTGATATCTTTTATAATGGACTAACCGATGCTTCTAGAGATTACCTGGGTAGTTGTGCTGGTTCTCTTTTCAGGGAAAGAACACCGAATGAAGCTGAAATTCTATTGAATAATATATTGACAAATGAAAATAATTGGGCACCTCCTGAGCCAGCTCCTGCTCCAATTAATGATCCTATTCCTAAACCAACTCCGAAGAAGATAGGTGTTCTATTTCTCAGTCCCGAAGATATGCAAGAGGCAAAGAAATCTATGAAAGAAAAAGGTATTAAAGCTGAAGATGTTAAGAATTTACCTCCTATTGAAGAAATACATGGTCTTAATATACCGCCTGTTGACGAAGTATATGATCTTAATCCTTTATTCATTGAGGAATCTCCCGATATCCCGACACAGGTAGTAAAGGTAAATTCTCTCTATAGATTTGATGAAGGTGATATCCCTCACTATAAGTCTGCTAGGCAATGCTCTGATGAGTTTGATAATTTTATTGTCAAACAAGAAAATTTCAATGCTTATTTTGGTAGACAATTGAAATATGATTCCGATATAATTAAATACTTGGGTGATTATATGGCTAATATTAGAGGTGAACTTAAACTTGTTAGCAAACATGCTTCTATGGTTACCACTCAAGTAGAACAAGTACTTAAAGCTCAAAAAGAATTGCTCCATGAAATGAATAGTAAGAAAAATGATTATGCTGTTAGAGTGGCTACTAGAACTGGTAGAATGACTCAGGAACCTTTGTATCCTGAAGGCCACCCTAAGAGAATCGAGCAAGATTCTCGGAGAAATAATATTGATGCACCTAGTTCTTCTAAAAAGAAGAAAAAGAAAAATGATAGAACTGTGCAAACTTCTAGTAAACCTATTGCTGAACCACCTGATAATCCAAATGATATTTCTATGTCTGATGCTGAAACACAATTTGGTAATGAACATGAACCTAGTAAAAATATTAATGATGATGTTCATGATGATGCTCAACCTAGTAATGATAATGATGTAGAAATTGATCCTGCTGTTGATCTTGATAACCCACAATCAAAGAATCAACGTTATGATAAAAGAGACTTTGTTGCTAGGAAACATGGGAAAGAAAGAGAACCTTGGGTTCGGAAACCCATGCCTTTTCCTCTGAAACCATCCAAGAAGAAGGATGATGAGGATTTTGAGCGCTTTGCTGAAATGATTAGGCCTATATTTTTACGTATGCGATTGACTGATGTGCTCCAAATCCTTATGCTAAATATATGAAGGATATCATTACTAATAAAAGAAAGATACCGGAAGCTGAAATTTCCACCATGCTTGCTAATTATACTTTTAAGGGTGGAATACCAAAGAAACTTGGAGATCTCGGAGTACCTACTATACCTTGCTCCATTAAAAGAAATTATATTAAAACTGCTTTATGTGATCTTGGAGCCGGTGTTAGTGTTATGCCTTTCTCTTTATATCGTAGACTTGACATGAATAAGTTGACACCTACTGAAATATCTTTGCAAATGGTTGATAAATCAACTGCTATACCTGTCGGTATTTGTGAGGACGTGCCCGTTGTGGTTGCAAACGTTACTATTTTAACGGACTTTGTTATTCTTGATATTCCCGAGGATGATAGTATGTCTATTATTCTTGGAAGACCTTTTCTTAATACTGCAGGGGCTGTTATTGATTGCAACAAAGGCAATGTCACTCTTCATGTTAATGGTAATGAGCATATGGTACACTTTCCGAGGAAACAACCTCAAGTTCATAGTATCAACTCTATTGGATAAATTCCATCGATTATATTTGGAGGTTTTGAATTCCCTCTTCCTACTGTCAAGAAGAAATATGATATTCTTATTATTGGGGATGTGCATATCCCCGTTGAGGTAACTTAGTGTTATTCGAAATTTCTCCGGTTTCATGATTATCAGAATGAGTTTGTTAACAAGACTTGATCAACCTTGTTAGTGGATTCTTTTTGATAAGCATGAGATGGATGAAACTAGAAGCACAAACTTCTGCACATTCTTTATACTTTCTGTTATTTATATAAAGTAAAGTAAAAATAGTATTTTTATGTCTGTTTCCTGGCTTATCCGTGTAATATAAAAATATCCCGAAAATAAAAGTCCTCAGAATGCCATGCCAATTTAATATGATTTTTTCGCGAATATTTGTGGATTTACTGTGCAAAAATTACCATAGGAGGAGCTGCCACCTAGCCACGAGGGTGGTGGGCGCGCCCCCCTCCCTAGGGCGTGCCCCCCTGCCTCATGGGCCCACGGTGGCCCTCCTACACTTATCCCAGCACCCATCTTCTTCGTCTGCCTCACACAAACCCGAAAAACCAACTCAAGCACGAGTTCCAGCCACTTTTGCTATGATTTTCGATCTCCATGCTCAAAGCACCTCTCGCAAAACTGCTTGGGGAGATTGTTCCTTGGTATGTGACTCCTCCATTGGTCCAATTAGTTTCTGTTCTAGTGCTCTATTCTTTGCAAATTTGTGTTGCATAGGTGACCATGTTCTTGAGCTTGCATGTCAAATTTATATGGTTCCAAGTGGTTCTAATGCTTGATATAGGATCTAGGCACTTGTAGGAGTAGTTACTATCAATATTATTGAAGTTGGTTCACTTTTGTTTGAAGTTACTAAAAATTTCAGAATTTTTTCAGAGAAAAACAATATGTTTAGGAAGATGTTCCAAGGTGGTTCCTCTAAGAAGCAAGGACCCAGGATTGCTATGCGCGATGCTGACGAGGATCCACCAAGAGACGCTCCGATACGGCCTTGCAAGTGGCCGTCGGAAAATTTTATGGACCGTGTGGGAATTAAAGAAGAATTCAAAGCATATTTGCGCAATGCCGGTCTTGAGGAATTTGAGGCCAACAAATGCCCCCGGTATCATGATCTCACAAGTTCATTTGTGAGGAGGTTTGAGTATTCATCTTCGCGTAATTCTCCTTCAGTCATGTTTGATCTTTATGATAAATCTTATAGAATGGACTTAGAGGATTTCACTCTTGTGTGCAAACTTCCATCATGGGGCAGTATTAGGGATCCCCCTAAATCTGAATTTAGAAACTTTCTTGCTAGTATAACTGTGGGGGAATCCAGAGACATAACGCAGGCTACCATAGGGAGCATTCACTCTCCTGCTATACATTATTTTGCTCTATTTATCGGTAGATGCATAAATGCTAAGGATGAAGCATGTCACATGTGTGTCCCTAATCTTAGCATTCTTAGGAGTGCTGTGCTAGGAGACCAATCTTATCATATGAGAGCCATTGTAGCTCGTAGGTTGCATCATAATAGACATAATGGAGATTTCTTTGGAGGAATTTACGCAACCCGCTTAGCTCATTTTCTTGAAATAGACATTCATGAGGGTGATATGGAGTTGTCTCCTGCATATTTAGATTATAACTCTATGGCTCCGCACCAGTTTGTCGAGAGGCCTGAATCACCTCTCTTATATCGCTTAATTTTTGATAAACGACGTGTTTTCCGTATTACTCTCCCTGCTCCTGCCTTCTTTGATTCACAGACAAAAGGAAGATATGTTATTACCAGAGAGGAGGCAGAAGAGTACGAGAGGAGAGCGGAGGCAGCTCGACTCCACGCTGCAGCTCAGCAGGCGATAACCATTGCACATCAGTATGATCCCAACTGTTACTCTTCATCACAGTACGACCCCAACAACTATTATTATGGATATCCACCAGGCCAGCCGTGTCCATAGACCAACCTAGGCCAAAAGCCTAAGCTTAGGGGGAGTACGTATTTCTCACCGACATTATATTTATGTTCACACACACTCGTTGCTAGATGTCGGTGCTCATACTTTTTCACTGTAATATCCATGCTAGTTTATTTTCCTTTTCCTGCTTTCTTCTTGTGTGTTTAGTAAACCTTAAGAAAAACAAAAAATTAGTAGTAATTTACTTTCCTGCTGTAGTAGTAATTAAAAAGAAAACCCAAAAAAATATTTCCCGCTCTTCTTTTGCTTGTTGGGAGCTTTCCCGTGTAAATAGTTTTCTTTTCTTTTCTTTGGGGGTCAGTAGGAGAAGACCATAATTAAATTGTTGAAGTGGCTCTTATATGCATTATTTTTTATTTAACCCAGAGCCCATATTGCCTTGTCTTCTCCTGTTTCTTGAATGCTTGCAGATTCCAGTTTAGTCCAATGCACATGCACTCTTATTATTATTCACACTGTTCGGTCATGCAAGTGAAAGGCAATTATGATGATATACGATGGACTGACTGAGATGAGAAAAGCTGGTATGAACTCGACCTCTTTTGTTTTTGTAAATATGATGAGCCCGTCGTTCTTGATTCAGCTTATTATGAATAAACATGTTTGCAATGACAATTAGAGATCATAGTTGCTTGTGCCATGCTTGATTAGCTATGAGTTATAATGATTTACCTTGTGTGCCAACATGCTATTGAGATGACTATGATGTGGTATGATGGGGTGGTATCCTCCTTTGAATGATTTAAGTGACTTGACTTGGCACATGTTCACGCATGTAGTTGAAACAAAATCAACATAGCCTTCATGATATTTATATTCATGGTGGATTATATCCTACTCATGCTTGCATCCAATGTTTATTAATTTTAATGCATGTACATGGTTGTTGTTGCTCTCTAGTTGGTCGCTTCCCAGCCTTTTGCTAGCCTTCACCTGTACTAAGCAGGAATACTACTTATGCATCCAATCCCTTAAACCCCAAAGTTATTCCAGATGAGTCCACTATACCTTCATATATGCGGTATTTACCTGCCGTTCCAAGTAAATTTGTATGTGCCAAACTCTAAACCTTCAAATAAACATTCTGTTTTGTATGCTCGAATAGCTCATGTATCAACAAAGGCTGTCCTTATCTTCCGTGTTAGGCGGGTTATTCTCAAGAGGAGTGGACTCCGCTCCTCACTCACGAGAAAATGGCTGGTCACCGGGATGCCCAGTCCCATGCTTTATGCAAACTAAATCAAAATTAATTGCAAAAAAACTCCCCCTGGGACCTGATGTATGTTGGAGGCACTCGTTGTTTCGAGCAAGCCATGGATTGATGCTTGTTGGTGGAGGGGGAGTATAAACTTTACCATTCTGTTTGGGAACCGCCTATAATGTGTTTAGCATGGAAGATATCGCCATCTCTTAGTTGTTACGTTGACAATGAAAGTATACCGCTCAAAATACAATTTATCTCTATTTCAAAACCGAGCTCTGGCACCTCTACAAATCCCTGCTTCCCTCTGCGAAGGGCCTATCCATTTACTTTTATGTTGAGTCATCACCCTCCTATTAAAGAGCACTAGCTGGAGAGCACAGCTGTCATTTGCATTCATCACTATTAATCTATGTTGGGTATGACTATGATTGGATCTCTTTTACCATGAATTACAATGTCTAGTCAGTCCTTGATCTTTAAAGGTGCTCTGCATTTATGTTTTGCGGTCTCAGAAAGGGCTGGCGAGGTACCATCTTGTTATATCATATTATGATTGTTTTGAGAAAGTGTTGTCATCCGAGATTTATTATTATGGCTTGCTAGTTGATTATGCTATTGATATGCATAATTATGAGACCTGAGAATTATTGCAAATGTGGTTAGTTATGATCTATGCTGAAAACTTGAATGCTGGCTTGAAATAGTTACAACAACAAGAGCAAACAGAGTTTGTAAAAGTTTTTCTTTCTTTCTTTCAGTTTGTCAACTGAATTGCTTGAGGACAAGCAAGGGTTTAAGCTTGGGGGAGTTGATACGTCTCCGTCGTATCTACTTTTCCAAACACTTTTGCCCTTGTTTTGGACTCTAACTTGTATGATTTGAATGGAACTAACCTGGACTGATGATGTTTTCACCAGAATTACCTTGGTGTTGTTTTATGTGCAGAAAGCAAATATTCTTGGAAAGTCCTGAAACTCCACGGAATACCTTAGAAAAAACAATAAAAAATCCTCGCCAAATATGAAGACCAGGGGGCCCACACCCTTTCCACGAGGGTGGGGGGCGCCCCCCCCCCTAGGGCGCGCCCCCTACCTCGTGGGCCCCCTTTGACCCTTTGATGCCAACTCCAACTCTATATATTTACTTTTGGAGAGAAAAAAAGGAGAGAAGAAATCATCGTGTTTTACGATACAGAGCCGCCGCCAAACCCTAAAACCTCTCGGGAGGGCTGATCTGGAGTCCGTTCGGGGCTCCGGAGAGGGGGATTCGTCGCCGTCGTCATCAACAACCATCCTCCATCACCAATTTCATGATGCTCACCGCCGTGCATGAGTAATTCCATCGTAGGCTTGCTGGACGGTGATGGGTTGGATGAGATTTATCATGTAATCGAGTTAGTTTTGTTAGGGTTTGATCCCTAGTATCCACTATGTTCTGAGATTGATGTTGCTATGACTTTGCTATGCTTAATGCTTGTTACTAGGGCCCGAGTGCCATGATTTAAGATCTGAACCTATTATGTTTTCATGAATATATGTGAGTTCTTGATCCTATCTCTCACCACTCAGAATAATTTTGAAAATTAGGCGAATACGGGATCGCGGCTAAGCCCCCGAGTGGGAGGATTGCTCACCACTCGGAGTAATTTTCTAACTTAGGCGAATACGGTATCGCGGCTAAGCCCTTGAGTGGGAGGGTTGCTCCCCACTCGGAGTGTTTGTGTAACTTAGGCAAATCGGATTTGTGGCTAAGCCCCCGAGTGGGAGGGTTGCTCTCCACTCGAAGTGTTTTTTGAAACTTAGGCGAATCGGATTCACGGCTAAGCCACCCATTGGGGGATTTGAACACATATGCTTATGTGATAACAATCATTAGGATACTGCGAAAATTATGTCTTTATAAGCAAACTAAAGGATTCTTTATTACAACTCATTGATCTGAGTGTTTAGGTATAAAAACGGCGGAGCAGATCCGCATTCCACGAGCGCGGCTCGTCTTCTTTCTTGGCTATGTTGTAGAGGTGATACGCCCCGTTATGGAGCACTTTGGTGATGATGAAGGGGCCTTCCCAGGCCGGAGCGAGCTTGTGAGGCCATTTCTGGTGCACTCGGAGCACAAGGTCTCCTTCTTGAAATGCTCAACCTCTAACATTTCGGGCATGGAATCGACGCAGGTCTTGTTGATAGATGCTCGACCCGATCAGAGCCATTTCTCTTTCTTCCTCTTGGAGATCAACTATTTCCTGGTGCGCCTGTTCTGCTTCAGCCCCCGAGAAGAGTTCTACTCGGGGGGCATTGTGCAGCAAATCACTTGGAAGCACGGCTTCAGCACCATACACCATTAAGAAAGGGGTTCGATCAGTTGACCAATTGGGAGTCGTTCTCAATACCCATAGGACATATGGCAATTCAGTCACCCAAGCTCCAGCAGCATGCTTGAGGTCGCGCATCAGTCGGGGTTTTAGTCCTTGAAGGATCAAGCCATTTGCTCTTTCTGCTTGTCCATTCGACTACGGGTGCGCAACGGATGTGTAATCGACCCGAGTGTCTTGGGACGCGCAAAACGCTCTGAACTCATCAAAATCAAAGTTGGAGCGTTATCTATGATAATGCTGTGAGGGAATCCATATCTGAATATCAGTTCTCTGATGAAACTAATGGCGGTACTTGAGTCGAGATTCTTGATAGACTTGGCTTCGATCCACTTGGTGAACTTGTCGACTGCTACGAGCAAATGAGTGAAACCGCTTCTGCCAGTCTTGGAAGGCCCAACCATGTCCAACCCCCAAACTGCAAAAGGCCAGACGAGTGGAATAGTCTTCAAGGCAAGCGCAAGCTTGTGAGACATGTTTGAGTAAAACCGGCAGCCTTCATACTTGTCAACTATATCCTTAGCCATCTCATTTGCTCGCGGCCAGTAGAATCTCGCTCGGTATGCTTTGGCCACAATGTTCCGAGAGGACGCGTGGTGATCACAGGTCCCCGAGTGAATCTCATTTAAGATCAATCGACCTTCTTCTGGAGAGATGCAACGCTGAGCCACTCCGGTAACGCCTTCTCGGTAAAGATGTCCACTTATTACTGTGAAGGCTTTGGATTGGCGGACAATCTGACGAGCCTCATCCTCATCCTCAGGGAGCTCTTGCCTGAGCATATATGCAATATAAGGCACTGTCCAATCGGGAGTGATCACCAAAACCTCCATGATCAAGTCGATTACTGTTGGAACTTCAATCTCAGTCGGATTGGTCGAACTTATCGATTGTGGGGGCTCCTCTGTACAGGGGTCTTCTTGGACTGATGGGGTATGAAGATGTTCTAAGAACACATTACTGGGAATTGGTTTCTGAGTGGAACCCAACTTCGCCAGATCGTCAGCCTCTTGACTCTTGATTCAGGGTATGTGGTGGAGCTCTAACCCCTCGAACTTCTTCTCTAGTTTCCTCACTGCATTGCAGTAACCAGTCATAGCAAGGCTCCTAATATCCCACTCCTTCATCACGTGATTGGCCACCAAGTTCGAGTCGCCGTAGACCATCAGGCGACGGATGCCGAGTGAGGTGGCCATACGTAACCCATACAGAAGTGCTTCATACTCAGCTTCATGGTTTGAAGAATCAAAGTGAATTTGAAGGACATAACTGAGCTTGTCACCTCTTGGGGATATGATACGTCTCCGACGTATCTATAATTTTTGATTGCTCCATGCTATATTATCTACTGTTTTGGACATTATTGGGCTTTATTATCCACTTTTATATTATTTTTGGGACTAACCTATTAACCGGAGGCCCAGCCCAGAATTGTTGTTTTTTGACTGTTTTAGGGTTTTGAAGAAAAGGAATATCAAACGGAGTCCAAACGGAATGAAACCTTCACGAACGTGATTTTCTCAACGAACAAGACCAGGGAGACTTGGACCCTACGTCAAGAAAGGAAACGGGAGGCCACGAGGTAGGGGAGCGCGCCCACCCCCACCAGGCACGCCCTCCACCCTCGTGGGCCCCCTGTTGCTCCACTGACGTACTCCTTCCTCCTATATATATCCACATACCCCCAAACGATCAGAGACGGAGCCAAAACCCTAATTCCACCGCCGTAACTTTCTGTATCCACGAGATCCCATCTTGGGGCCTGTTCCGGAGCTCCGCCGGAGGGGGCATCGATCACGGAGGGCTTCTACATCAACACCATAGCCCCTCCGATGAAGTGTGAGTAGTTTACCTCAGACCTATGGGTCCATAGTTAGTAGCTAGATGGCTTCTTCTCTCTTTCTGGATCTCAATACAATGTTCTCCCCCTCTCTTGTGGAGAACTATTCGATGTAATCTTGTTTTTGCGGTGTGTTTGTTGAGATCGATGAATTGTGGGTTTATGATCAAGTCTATCTATGAATAATATTTGAATCTTCTCTGAATTCTTTTATGTATGATTGGTTATCTTTGCAAGTCTCTTCGAATTATCAGTTTGGTTTGGCCTACTAGATTGATCTTTCTTGCAATGGGAGAAGTGCTTAGCTTTGGGTTCAATCTTGTGGTGTCCTTTCCCGGTGACAGTAAGGGCAGCAAGGCACGTATTGTATTGTTGCCATCGAGGATAACAAGATGGGGTTTTCTTCATATTGCATGAGTCTATCCCTCTACATCATGTCATCTTGCTTAAGGCGTTACTCTGTTTTTAATACCCTAGATGCATGCTGGATAGCGGTCGATGAGTGGAGTAATAGTAGTAGATGCAGGCAGGAGTCGGTCTACTTGTCTCGGACGTGATGCCTATATACATGATCATACCTAGATATTCTCATAACTATGCTCAATTTTGTCAATTGCTCAACAGTAATTTGTTCACCCACCGTAGAATACTTATGCTCTCGAGAGAAGCCACTAGTGAAACCTATGGCCCCCGGGTCTATCTTTATCATATTGATCTCCTACTACTTAGTTATTTCCTTTGCTATTTACTTTACCTTTATTTTACTTTGCATCTTTTATCATAAAAATACCAAAAATATTATCTTATCATATCTATCAGATCTCACTCTCGTAAGTGGCCCTATAGGGATTGACAACCCCTATTTGCGTTGGTTGCAAGGATTTATTTGTTTTGTGCAGGTATGAGGGACTCGCGCGTAGCCTCCTACTGGATTGATACCTTGGTTCTAAAAAACTGAGGGAAATACTTATGCTACTTTGCTGCATCATCCCTTCCTCTTCGGGGAAAACCAACACAGTGCTCAAGAGGTAGCAGGATACCAAGACCACTCCAGCACCAGAGCCATTCAACATTTTGGATCCATCAAAGAACATAGTCCAATGTTCCGAGTGAATCTGAGTCGGTTGCTGCTGTTCTATCCATTCGGCCAGGAAATCTGCTATTGCCGAAGACTTGATCGCCTTTTTTGCGTCGAACTTGATATCCAAAGGGAGGAGTTCAATCGCCCACTTGGCCACTCGACTGGTTGCATCTCGATTGTTCAATATTTCTAATAATGGAGCATCACTGACGACTGAAATCGAGTGGTCTGTGAAGTAATGTGCAACTTTCTTCATGGTCAGATAAATCCCGTAGAAAAGCTTCTGATAGTGCGGATACCGTTGCTTGGACAGGGTCAAGACTTCAGAGATATAGTACACTGGGCGCTAAACTTTATACACTTATCCTTCTTCGCCCCACTCGACTTTGAGCACTGTGCTGACAACTTGTCACGTGGTTGCAATATATAGCAGTAGAGGCTCTTTGCTGACTGGGGAAGCAAGCACCGGCTGGGTGGAAAGTAGGGCTTTGAGCTCTACAAACGCTGCTTCGGCTTCAGGAGTCCACTCGAATTTGTCAGACTTCTTCATCAGTCGGTAAGGAGGCAATGCCTTTTCACCGAGATGCGAGATGAACCGACTCAGTGCGGACAAACAACCAATAAGCTTCTGAACATCATGCACACGCACATGACGTTTCATTCGGAGAATTGCTCCAATCTTCTCTGAGTTTGCGTCGATTCCTCGTTCGGAAACAAGAAAACCGAGTAACTTTCTGCCTAGGACTCCGAATGTGCATTTTGATGCATTGAGCTTGATGTCAAATCTTCTTAAGTTGGCGAATGTTTCGGCGAGGTCAGTCAACAGGTCGGAACCTTTACGTGACTTGACCACGATATCGTCCATGTATGCTTCCACATTCTGACTGATTTGAGTGAGCAGGCATTTCTGAATCATGCGCGTGAATGTGGCGCCAGCATTCTTAAGACCAAAGGGCATGATGACATAACAAAAGCAACCGAATGGGGTGATGAAGGTTGTTTTTGTTTCGTCGGGTCCATATAGTCGGATCTGATGGTATCCGAAATACGCATCCAAAAAGGACAAACACTCACACCCCGCAGTTGAGTCAACGATCTGGTCGATAGGGGGGAGAGTGAAGTGATCTTTCGGGCAGGACCGATTGATGTGCTTGAAATCGACACACATACAAAGTGAATCATCTTTCTTGGGGACCATGACAACATTGGTGAGCCACTCGGAGTGGTATATCTCGCAGATGAACTTAGCTGCTAGGAGCCGAGCCGCCTCTTCGCCAATTGCTTTCCTCTTCTCCATGGCGGACCGACGGAGATGGTCTTCGACAGGTTTTACTTTTGAGTCAACGCGCAAACGGTGCTCAGCCAGTTCCCTGGGTACACCTGGCAAGTCAGATGGTTTCCATGCGAAGATGTCCCAGTTCTCATGAAGGAACTGGATGAGCGCTTCTTCCTATTTTTTGTCGAGTGTTGTCGATATGTGGGTCGGAGCGGCATTGGGAACGGTCGGGTGAATATGAACAGGCTTTGTCTCACCGGCCGACTGAAATGCGGACTCTGAAGCTGGCTTCTTGGCTCGCAACAAATCACTCGGATCTGCATTTTTGTTGTATTCTTCCATCTCAACTGCTGCCATCTGCTCATCGGCAATTTTTGAACCCTTCTGGAGGCACTCTTCCGCCCTTTGCCGATTCCCTGTGACTGTGATCACACCTCTGGGACCAGGCATCTTCAACTTGAGGTATACGTAACACGGTCAAGCCATGAAACGAGCATATGCAGGCCTACCCAAAATTTCATGGTAGGCACTTTGAAAATCCACCACCTCAAATGTCAACTTCTCCTTGCGGTAATTCTTTGAATCACCGAAAACCACGTCAAGAGTAATCTAACCCAGTGGATCTGCTTTCTTTCCTGGGATGACTCCGTGAAACCGCATATTACTCTCACTGAGTTTGGACATCGGAATGCCCATCCCTCCGAGGGTCTCAGCATACAGAATGTTCAAGCCACTACCGCCATCCATCGGGACCTTGGTCAATCGGGTACCCCCAATGACTGGATCGACTATCAATGCTTACCGCCCAGGGGTAGCAATGTGCGCTGGGTGATCGGACTGGTCGAATGTTCTGGGAGTTTTTGACCACTTCAAATACGTCGTAGTTGCTGGGGCAACCATGTTCACTTCTCTATTGATAACTTTCAGTCGACTTTTGCTCTCGATGTCAGCAAAAATCACTAAAGTAGCATTTATATTGAGGTAACCATCATCTTCCTCTTTATCCTCATCCTTATCAGATTCTTTTTCCTTCTCACTGGGCTGACCTTCTTGGAAACTCTGAATCAGGAGTCGACACTGTCGAGTGGTATGTTTGGGCAGAATCAAATTACCCTATGCATCTATTTTGGTGTGTATGTGGCATGGCAAATCAAGAGCATCATTTCCTGCCTGATCTTTCACTTTTGGGGGGATCCATGGCCCTTTAGGATTTCCCTTGAACTTCCCTTGATTCAAAGTTGCAGCTTCAGCAGGACCTGCAGCTTCAGCCTTGCGCTTCTGCTTCAGACTGGAATTTCCTCCTCCGGTGTCTTGGGCGACTGATTTGTTCTTGCCACTGCGGAGTCGGTCTTCCTCTTCGCCATTAGCGTACCGAGTGGCTATTTCCATCATTCAGGCCAGGGACATGTCACCTGACCGACTGAATTTCAGGTTGAGCTCTCTGTACCGAACACTCTCTTTGAAGGCGCAAACTACTTGGTGCTCTGATACATTTTCTACAGTATGATGAAAAGTAGTCCATCTCTGGATGAAGTCTCTCAAAGTCTCATTCTGTTTCTGAAAGCAGTGTTGCAATTCAGTCAGTCCGGCAGGCCGCTTGCAGGTGCCCTCACATGTTTTGATAAACACTCGGGACAATTCTTCCCAACTAAAAATACTTCCAAGGGCCAACTGATTCAACCAAGCTCTTGCTGAACCCTCGAGCATAAGGGGAGGTGCTTCATGGCTACATCATCGCTGCCTCCACCAATCTGCACTACCACTCGGTAATCTTCCAACCAAGTGTCGACCTTCGACTCACAGGTGAACTTACTCATGCCCGTTGCCAATCTGAAGTTGGGAGGGATCTCTGCAGCACGGATGGCTCTGCTGAAACATTATGGCCCAGAAACATGCACTCTTCTTCCACTCGAATGGTTTCTGTCTTGTCCTTTTCTGTGTGCCCGGCCCCTGTCGACCAGACCTTGTACAAGAAGAGATCTCGCATCAAAACCAGGATCTTTGGGGTCAACTGGAACCCTCTGCTCATCACCATACGGGTGCCTGTCATCATACCGCTGGGGCGCAGGCACTCGACGATGGTCATCGCGGGCGTACCGATGATCATACTGTCCGTGGCCTCGATCCAGGTACTGATCTTGGCGGTGCCCCTGATTGTCACGCCGCAGGGCGATCTTGGGCTGTGTGTCGACTAAACTGTGTCCGCAACCACATATCTACTATGGATCCTGTTGCGCGACTGAGAAACAGCTGAGTTTTGTTCACCTGCCGCTTGGAGCAGTGCGCAGATCTGCAGCAAACCTCTTCCAACTTCTAAACGAGACGGCTGAATTGACTCTGCTATTCGAGTTGCAGCTGCAAGATTCTGGATTTGATTATGATATACCTGAGGTTCAAGCGGAAACAATAGTCAATGTCGTCAACTGGATTCGGGGATCTGACGATGGGCGCGCTCGTCGAGTGAATGTTCGAGATTCTCCAGTCGCGCGCGCTCAGCCAAAGTGGCTAGACGCGCAGCCTCTAAGGCCCGAGCCTCAGAGGTATCCCCAATGATGGGGGTGTGCAGTGCCTCCATGTTGCGACATTGCAGCTCGTCCCTCTGCTCCGAAGTGAGGGCTTCAGGATGATATTCGTCGTGACCATGTGACGGGCCACCGCTGCCATCGCCGCCGCCGCCGCGACGGAACCCAGGTGGGCTGTGTGGCGTGTCGACCATGAGGACTTCTGCCGCTGGGTCGCTGCTTCCGCACTCGAAAAGAGTCTTTGCGGTACCAGTCGACATGTCGAATGGTCCGCAGAGAGATTCGTCGGGCTCGATTGCCGCGACTTGAGGGTGGCTATCTATCAAGCCACCGCATCCCTCACCCACCGCTAGAGCCGTGACTGGCAGGATCGCTTGCGGCAATGTACGGCGGGGAGAGTGGATGATGCAGGAGCCGATTGATACTGGGTCGATGGCTGCCGCAGGAGGACGCCGCAGGCACTCGCGTGAAAGTGTGCCGCCCCGCAGATAGGAAGGGCCTCAACGTCGAGTGGGGCCTCCTGGAGCCAGGCGGAGTCGTCGGCGATGAAAACGAGCGCGCCGAGACGGATCTCGTGGCCCAAAGCCAAAACACCACCAGAAACCATGTTGATGGAGATCGGAAAAATTGCAACCTCACCGGAAGTCGCTAAGACACCTGCCCCAAGGTGGGCGACAACTGTCGTGGGAGCAAGTCTGACAGTAAGAATAGGGGGTATGTAGGAGGAGGCAAGGTCCTAACTACAGCGAGGTTGTGCACGCAAGATTTACGAGTTCAGGCCCTTCTCGGAGGAAGTAATCGCTCCACGTCTCGGTGCCCGGAGGCTTGGTAGAATGGATATGCGTGGAAGTTACAGGGGGTGCGAACCCTTGTGCCCGAGGAGGGGTGGCTTATATAGAGTGCGCCGGACCTCTCCGGCCCTCAGTTACACAGGGTTCAATGTACATTAAGACAGGGCATTACTGGTAACGCTAGCTATAAAGGACTATAAATGATCTTTAATACTACGGAGTGAACGTCTGACTGTGGCCATCCTGGGATGGCTTTAGATCTTCTGTACTCCGAGTGTTTCTTCATGTGTTTGAATGACTATATCTTGGTCGAGTGGAATTGGGGTATCCGAGTGGAATAGCTGGTCGAGTGGATTGCACTCCAAGGTGATTTCAATTGGTATCTTCTGTTGTACTTTGAATGTTCTTAACTCCAGGGCAGCGTCCTTGGGTAGGGCGTCTAGGTCAGGCCTTTGACCCTACCCTAGGTACATGTCATCGTTAATCACCCTTTCCTCTTCAAGGGAAAAACCAACTCAAGCTCAAGAAGTAGCGGGAAGAATTTCTGGCGCCGTTGCCGGGGAGATCTATGCCAAGTGAAGACATACCAAGTACCCATCATAAACTCTCATCTCTTGCATTACACTATTCATCATTCACCTCTCGTTTTCCTCTCCCCCACTTCTAAAGCTATTTTCGAAAAGATTTGCCTTTTCTTCGCCCCTCTTCTGTTCGTTTTCTTCCTTGATTTTTGTGTGCTCGTGTGTTGGATTGCTTGCTTTGTCACGATGTCTCAAGAGAATACCAAATTGTTTGTCTTTTCCAACACTATTAACAATGATTTTATTAGCACTCTGATTTCTCCCGCTACTAGTGCGGAATCTTATGAAATTAATGTCGCTTTGCTAAATCTTGTTATGAAAGATCAATTCTCCGCCCTTCCTAGTGAAGATGTTGCATCCCATCTTACTAGTTTCGTTGAGTTATGTGATATGCAAAAGAAAAAAGATGTGGATAATGATATTGTTAAATTGAACCTATTTTCGTTCTCACTACGAGATGGTGCTAAAACTTGGTTTTCATCTTTGCCTAAAAAATAGTACTGATTCATGGAATACGTGTAAAGATGCTTTTATTTCCAAGTATTTTCCTCCCACTAAGGTCATCTCCCTTAGGATCGATGTTATGAATTGTAAGCAACTTGATCATGAACATGTTGCACAATCTTGGGAGAGGATGAAATTGATGATACAAAATTGCCCTACTCATGGTTTGAATTTGTGGATGATTATACATTTTTATGCCGGATTGAATTTTGCTTCTAGAAGTCTTTTAGATTTGGCCGTGGGAGGTACTTTTATGGAAATAAATTTAGGAGAAGCTATTAAAATCCTAGATAATATTATGGTTAATTATTCTCAATGGCACACCAAAAGATCTTCCACTAGTAAAAAACTGCATGCGATTGAAGAGATTAATGTTTTGAGTAGAAAGATGGATAATCTTATGAAATTATTTGCTAGAAAGAGTGCTTCTATTGATCCTAATGATATGCCTTTGTCTACATTGATTGAAAATAATAATGAATCTATGGATGTGAATTTTGTTGGTAGGAACAATTTTGGTAATAATGCGTATAGAGATAATTTTAATCCTAGGCCATTTCCTAGTAATTCCTATAACAATTATGGTAATTCCTACAATAATTCTTATTGAAATTATAATAATATTCCCTCTGATTTTGAGAATATTGTTAAATAATTTATGAGTTTGCAAAAGAATTTCAATGCTCTGATTGAGGAAAAATCGCTTAAGATTGATGATTTGGCTAGCAAAGTGGATATAATTTCTCTTGATGTTGAATCTTTGAAAATTAGATCTATTCCACCCAAGCATGATATTAATGACTCTCTCAAAGCTATGAGAATTTCCACTGATGAGTGCAAAGAAAAAACCGCTAAGATGTGTGCTAAACGAGATTGGTTTGTAAAAATGTGTTCTTCTAGTTTCCGTGAAAATAATGATGAAGATCTTAAAGTGATTGATGTGACTCCTATTGAATCTTTGTTTTACAATATAAATCTTGATAAATATAGTACTGGATATGAGTCAACTTTAGTTAAAAGGCGTCTCAATGATTCGGAGTTTTAGATCTTGATGCAAAAATTGATAAAAGTGGGATATGAGAGGTCAAAACTTTAAGTAGCAATGAACCCACTCTTTTGGATTTCAAGGAATTTAATTATTATAATTGTTCTTTAATATATTTTATTTCCTTTTTGCAATCCATGTTGAATTCTCCTCATGCTTATAATCAAAATAAAGCTTTTACTAAACATATCGTTGATGCTATGATGCAATCTTTTGAAGAAAAGCTTGAACTGGAAGTTTCTATCACTAGAAAACTTTATGATGAGTGGGAACCTACTCTTAAGATTAAGATTAAAGATTATGAGTGTCATGCTTTGTGTGATTTGGGTGCTAGCGTTTCCGCGATTCCAAAAAAAATTATGAGATGTGCTAGGTTTCCGTGAATTTGATGATTGTTCTTTAAATTTGCATCTTGCGGATTCCACTATTAAGAAACCTATGGGAAGGATTAATGATGTTATTATTGTTGAAAATAGGAATTATGTGCCCATAGATTTCACTGCTCTTGATATAGATTGCAATCCTACATGTCCTATTATTCTTGGTAGACCTTTCATTAGAACGATTGGTGCACTTATTGATATGAAAGAAGGAAACATTAGATTTCAATTTTCGTTAAGGAAGGGCAAGGAACACTTTCCAAGAAAGAAAATTAAATTTCCGTATGAATCTATTGTGAGAGCTACTTATGTATTGCATACCAAATATGACAATACCTAGATCTATTTGTGTTTTTATGCCTAGCTAAGGGCGTTAAACAATAGCGCTTGTTGGGAGGCAACCCAATTTTATTTTTGTTCTTGTTTTTTAGGCCCTGTATTGCAATAAATAATTCATATAGCCTCTGGTTAGGTGTGGTTTGTGTGTTTTGATTAGTGTTTGTGCCAAGTAAGACCTTTGGGATGGCTTACGGTGATAGTTGATTTGATCTTGCTGAAAAACAGAAACTTTTGCACTCAGGAAAACAATTCTCATTCTTAATAGAACTGTGATAAAATACTGATTCTTTATTCAAAAGATTAATAAACAAATTTCTTAGGTTGTCCTAATTTTTCAGACTTTTTGGAGTTACAGAAGTATTCGAGAGTTACAGATTACTACGGACTGTTCTATTTTTTACAGATTATGTTTTCTATGCGTTGTTTGCTTATTTTGATGATTCTATGGGTAGTATCAGGGGGTATGAACCATGGAAAAGTTGGAATAAATTATATATTACACCAATATAAATAAAGAAATAGTTCACAACAGTACCAAAAGTGGTGATTTATTTTCTTATACTAACGGAGCTTATGAGATTTTCTGTTGAGTTTTGTGTTGTGAAGTTTTCAAGTTTTGGGTAAGGATTTGATGGACTATGGAATAAGGAGTGGCAATAGCCTAAGATTGGGGATGCCCAAGGCACCCCAAGGTAATATTCAAGAATAACCAAGAGCCTAAGCTTGGGGATGCCCCAGAAGGCATCCCCTCTTTCGTCTTCGTCTATCGGTAACTTTACTTGAGGCTATATTTTTATTCACCACATGATATGTGTTTTGCTTGGAGCGTCTTGTTGATACGTCTCCAACGTATCTATAATTTTTATTGTTCCATGATATTATATTATTTGCTTTGGATGTTTTATATGCATTAATATGCTATTTTATATGATTTTTGGGAGTAACCTATTAACCTAGATCCCAGTGCCAGTTTCTGTTTTTTGAATCTCCTATGGATTCTTATATGCATGATTTGGTATCTTTGCAAGTCTCTTCAAACTATCGATTTGGTTTGGCCAACTAGATTGGTTTTTCTTGCAATGGGAGAAGTTCTTAGCTTTGGGTTCAATCTTGCGGTGCTCGATCCTAGTGACAGAAGGGGAACTGACACGTATTGTATTGTTGCCATTGAGGATAACAAGATGGGTTTTCATCATATTGCTTGAGTTAATCCCGCTACACCATGTCATCTTACTTAATGTGTTACTCTGTTCTTATGAACTTAATACTCTATATGCAGGCAGGAGTCGGTCGATGTGTGGAGTAATAGTAGTAGATGCAGAATTGTTTCGATCTACTTGACACGGACGTGATGTTTATATTCATGATCATTGCCTTAGATATCGTCATAACTTTGCGCTTTTCTATCAATTGCTCGGCAGTAATTTGTTCACACACCATAATAATTTCTATCTTGAGAGAAGCCACTAGTGAAACCTATGGCCCCCGGGTCTATTTTCCATCATATAAGTTTCTGATCTATAATTCTAGTTTCCTATTTACTTTCTTTGCAATCTTTTACTTTCCATTCCATACACCAAAAATACCAAAAAAATATATTACTTTACCGTTTATCCATCTCTATCAGATCTCACATTGCAAATAACCGTGAAAGGGATTGATAACCCCTTTATCGCATTGGGTGCAAGGTTGGTGTTTGTTTGTGCAGGTATTCGGTGGCTTGTTGCGTTGTCTCCTACTGGATTGATACCTTGGTTCTCAAAACTGAGGGAAATACTTACTCTACTTTGCTGCATCATCGTTTCCTCTTCAAGGGAAAAACCAACGCAAGCTCAAGAGGTAGCACTTGTATGATTTGAGTCTTTGGTTTTTAGTTTGCCACAATCATCCTTATTGTACACACCTTTTGAGAGGGACACGAATGAATCATGATTTATTAGAATACTTATGTGTTTCACTTATATCTTTTGAGCTAGGCAATTTAGCTCTAGTGCTTCACTTATATCTTTTTAGAGCACGGCGGTGGTTTTATTTTATAGCTATTGTTGAACTCTCATGCTTCACTTATATTATTTTGAGAGTCTTTAAACAACATGGTAATTTGCTTTGGTTATAAATTTAGTCCTAATATGATAGGCATCCAAGAGGGAGATAATAAAAAACTTTCATATAAAGTGCATCGAATACTATGAGAAGTTTGCTTCCTTATGATTGTTTTGAGATATAAAAATGGTGATATTAGAGTCATGCTATTGAGTAATTGTGAATTTGATAAATACTTGCGTTAAGGTTTGTGATTCCCGTAGCATGCATGTATGGTGAACCGTTATGTGATGAAGTCGGAGCATGGTTTATTTATTGATTGTCTTCCTTATGAGTTGCGGTCGGGGACGAGCAATGGTCTTTTCCTACCAATCTATCCCCCTAGGAGCTTGTGCGTAGTACTTCGTTTCGATAAATAATAGATTTTTGCAATAAGTATGTGAGTTCTTTATGACTAATGTTGAGTCCATGGATTATATGCACTCTCACCCTTCCACTATTCCTAGGCTCTCTAGTGCCACGCAACTTTTGCCGGTACCATACACCCACCATATACCTTCCTCAAAACAGCCACCATACCTACCTATTATGGCATTTCCATAGCCATTCCGAGATATATTTGAAGGAAATATGCCCTAGAGGCAATAATATAGTTGTTATTTATATTTCCTTATATCATGATAAATGTTTATTATTCATGCTAGAATTGTATTAACCGGAAACTTAGTACATGTGTGAATACATAGACAAACAGAGTGTCCCTAGTATGCCTCTACTTGACTAGCTCGTTAATCAAAGATGGTTAAGTTTCCTAACCATAGACATGTGTTGTCATTTGATGAACGGGATCACATCATTAGAGAATGATGTGATGGACAAGCACTACTAGGGAAAAGCCTAGCAGTAGCGCGGGTAAAATGCTTATCAGTAGCGCGGGCAGCTGCGCTACTAATACGGTGCTACAGCTAACGCTTAGCAGTAGCGTGTGCTAACCCGCGCTGCTGCTATCTAGGGATAGCAGTAGCGGTCGTCATAAAAACGCGCTGCTGCTAATATCTATAGCGCCCTAGTATAAAAGGCACTACTGCTAAGACTTCGCTGCTACTAAAGCCATACCCCGCGCTACTGTTATTAGTTTCTGAATTTTTTTCTGCTCCATATTTTGTGCTGCTGAATTTTGTTTAGTGTTTTATACAATAGTCTCTAGCATATCATACACATACAAATCTGATCATATCATACACATACAAATAGCCTCATCAAATCGATCATGTCATCACCATAATCACCATCCAACAAAAAATGATGTCTCTCTCGAAATAGCAATACAAGTTATGAGATACCTCAAATACTTGCAACTACATCATCATCCATCTAAACAATGATATAGACAAGAAGAGCTGTCACTATGAGTGAGATCGGAACTATGCAGTACATGAGGCGACAGTTATGAGTCCTCTCTCGCGTTAGCGTGAACCTCAAGTAACTAGCTTCTGCTTCATGTCTGCTTTTGAACCATGAAATCTAAGATGGGATCCATGTATGAGAACAAAGTGTGGACTTTGGTTGACTTGCCCGATGATCGGCAAGCCATAGAGAATAAATGGATCTTCAAGAAGAAGACTGACACTGACGGTAATATTACTGTCTACAAAGCTTGACTTGTTGCAAAAGGTTTTCGACAAGTTGAAGGAGTTGACTATGATGAGACCTTCTCATCCGTAGCGATGTTTAAGTCTGTTCGAATCATGTTAGCAATTGTCGCATTTTCTGATTATGAAATTTGGCAAATGGATGTCAAAACTGCATTCCTTAATTGATATCTCAAAGAAGAGTTGTATATGATGCAACGAGAAGGTTTTGTCAATCCTAAAGGTGCTAACAAAGTGTGCAAGCTCCAATGATCCATTTATGGACTGGTGCAAGCCTCTCGGAGTTGGAATATATGCTTTGATAGTGTGATCAAAGCATATGGTTTTATGCAGACTTTTGGAGAAGCCTGTATTTACAAGAAAGTGAGTGGGAGCTCCGTAGAATTTCTGATATTATATGTGGATGACATATTGTTGATTGGAAATGATACTGTATTTCTGAATAGCATAAAAGGATACTTGAATAAGAATTTTTCAATGAAAGACCTCGGTGAAGCTGCTTATATATTGGGCATCAAGATCTATAGAGATAGATTAGGATGCTTAATTACTCTTTCACAGAGCACATACCTTGACAAAGTTTTGAAGAAGTTCAAAATGGATCATTCAAAGAAAGGGTTCTTGCCTGTGTTACAAGGTGTGAAGTTGAGTCATACTCAATGCCCGACCACTGCAGAAGATAGAGAGAAAATAAAAGTCATTCCCTATTCCTTAGCCATAGGTTCCATCATGTATGCAATGCTGTGTACCAGACCTGATGTGTGCCTTGCTATTAGTTTAGAAGGGAGGTACCAAAGTAATCCAGGAGTGGATCACTGGACAGCGGTCAAGAACATCCTGAAATACCTGAAAAGGACTAAGGATATGTTTCTCGTTTATGGAGGTGATAAAGAGCTCGTCGTAAACGGTTACGTCGATGAAAGCTTTGACATTGATCCGGATGACTCTAAGTCACAAACCGGATACGTATTTTTATTGAATGGTGGAGCTGTCAGTTGGTGCAGTTCTAAGTAGAGCGTCGTGGCAGGATCTACGTGTGAAGCGGAATACATAGCTGCTTCAGAAGCAGCAGATGAAGGAGTTCATATCTGATCTAGGTGTAATACCTAGTGCATCGGGTCCAATGAAAATATTTTGTGACAATACTGGTGCAATTGCCATGGCAAAGGAATCCAGATTTCACAAGAGAACCAAGCACATCAAGAGACACTTCAATTCCATCCGCGATCAAGTTAAGGAGGGAGACATAGAGATTTGCAAGATACATATGTATCTGAATGTTGCAGACCCGTTGACTAAGCCTCTCTCACGAACAAAACATGACCAGTACCAAGACTCCATGGGTGTTAGAATCATTACTTTGTAATCTAGATTATTGACTCTAGTGCAAGTGGGAGACTGAAGGAAATATGCCCTAGAGGCAATAATAAAGTTGTTATTTATATTTCCTTATATCATGATAAATTTTTATTATTCATGCTAGAATTGTATTAACCGGAAACTTAGTACATGTGTGAATACATAGACAAACAGAGTGTCCCTAGTATGCCTCTACTTGACTAGCTCGTTAATCAAAGATGGTTAAGTTTCCTAGCCATAAACATGTGTTGTCATTTGATGAACGGGGTCACGTCATTAGAGAATGATGTGACGGACAAGACCCATCCGTTAGCTTAGCACTATGATTGTTTAGTTTATTGCTATTGCTTTCTTCATAACTTATACATGTTCCTATGACTATGAGATTATGTGACTCCCGAATACCGGAGGAACACTTAGTGTTCTATCAAACGTCACAACGTAACCGGGTGATTATAAATATACTCTACAGGTGTCTCCAATGGTGTTTGTTGAGTTAGCATAGATCGAGAATAGGGTTTGTCACTCTGTGTTTCGGAGAGGTATCTCTGGGCCGTCTCGGTAATGCTCACCACTATAAGCCTTGCAAGCAAAGTGACTAATGAGTTAGTTGCGGGATGATGCATTACGGGACGAGTAAAGAGACTTTCCAGTAACGAGATTGAACTAGGTATGATGATACCGATGATCGAATCTCGGGCACGTAACATACCGATGACAAAGGGAACAATGTATGTTGTCATGCGGTTTAACCGATAAAGATCTTCGTAGAATATGTAGGAACCAATATGAGCATACAGGTTCCGCTATCGGTTATTGACCGGAGATGTGTCTTGGTCATGTCTACATAGTTCTCAAACCCGTAGGGTCCGCACGCTTAACGTTTGATGACGATTTGTATTATGAGTTATGTGATTTGATGTACCGAAGGTTGTTTGGAGTCCTGGATGAGATCACGGACATGACGAGGAGTCTCGAAATGGTCGAGACATAAAGATTGATATATTGGACCGTGTTATTCGGACACCGGAAGTGTTCTTGATAAAACCGGAGTGCCGGAAGGGGTTACCGGAACCCCCCGGGGAAGTAATGGGCCTTAGGGGAGAGAGAGGGTGGCAGCCAACAGGTGCCCCCCAGGGGAGTCCAAATAGGACTAGGGGTGGGGGCGTGACCCCTCTTTCCCTCTCCCTCTCCCTTTCATTCCTTCTTCTCCTACTTGGACTAGGAAAGGGGGAGCCGATTCCTACTTGGAGTAGGACTCCCCCCCTTGGGCGCGCCCCCTAGGGCCGGCCGGCCTCCTCCTCCACTCCTTTATATATGGGGGAGGGGTGCACCCCATAGACACACAAGTTGATCTTTAGCCGTGTGCGGTGCCCCCCTCCACAGTTTTACACCTCGGTCATATTGCCGTAGTGCTTAAGCGAAGCCCTGCGTCAGTAACTTCATCATCACTGTCACCACGCCGTCGTTGAAAGCACAAGTGCTCCCTAGGTGATTTTGGTAATTAATGACAACATATCTCTTGTTGGACTAACACTTTTACCTAGTATGTTTCAGATGAGTTCAACAATGAAGTGGCATGGACTAGAGGATGTGGAACCCCTTCAAAATGCTAAGGACAAAGGATTGGCCCAAGCTCCAAGCTCAAGACTCTACATTTTATATTTTAGTGATCCAAGATCACATTGAGTCTATAGGAAAGCCAATACTATTAAGAAGGGATGAGGTGTTGCTTAATGGCTTGCTTTCTCAAAGTGCTTAGTAATATGCTCCAAAGCCCTTAACCATTTTCTCACTTCCAAATATATCCTAAACCAAAAGGTCAAACTCAGCCCCACCGATTCTTTCTATCCGGAGCCACCGAGTTCAGTTGAAATAGCCACTGCCTGAAACCCTAATCAGTTCGATCTCACCGATGGGATCTCGATCTCACCGAGATGGGCTTGCAAACTCTCTGTTACCTGTTGCAATATTTTTGGTCCCACCGAGATATGAAATCAGCCCCACCGAGTTTGCTTGGCCAACTCTCTGCTTCGCTTATTACCCAAATCGGTCCCACCGAGTTTGAGTAATTGGTCAAATCGAGTTCTGGTTTTACCCTAATCCTAGCACATCGGTTCCACCGAGTTGATCTAGTCGGTCCCACCGAAAGCCCTAACGGTCACTAGGTTTGCTAAAGCGGTCCGACCGAGTTTTTCACTTCGGTCTCACCGAGATTGGTAAATTATGTGTAACGGTTAGTTTTTGTGTGGAGGCTATATATACCCCTCCACCCACTCTTCATTTGTGGAGAGAGCCATCAGAACATACCTACACTTCCAACCTATATTTTCTGAGAGAGAACCACCTACACTTGTGTTAAGACCAAGATATTCCATTCCTACCATATGAATCTTGATCTCTAGCCTTTCCCAAGTTGCTTTCCACTCAAATCTTCTTTCCACCAAATCCATATCCTGTGAGAGAGAGTTGAGTGTTGGGGAGACTATCATTTGAAGCACAAGAGCAAGGAGTTCATCATCAACACACCATTCGTTACTTCTTGGAGAGTGGTGTCTCCTAGATTGGCTAGGTGTCACTTGGGAGCCTCCGACAAAGATTGTGGAGTTGAACCAAGGAGTTTGTAAGGGCAAGGAGATCGCCTACTTCGTGAAGATCTACCGCTAGTGAGGCAAGTCCTTCGTGGGCGATGGCCATGATGGGATAGACAAGGTTGCTTCTTCGTGGACCCTTCGTGGGTGGAGCCCTCCGTGGACTCACGCAACCGTTACCCTCCATGGGTTGAAGTCTCCATCAACGTGGATGTACGATAGCACTACCTATCAGAACCACGACAAAAACATCCGTGTCTCCAATTGCGTTTGAATTCTCCAAACCCTTCCCTTTACATACTTGCAAGTTGCATGCTTTACTTTCCGCTGCTCATATACTCTTTGCATGCTTGCTTGATATGTATTGTGTTTGTTAAACTAGTGCCTAAACTCCACTTCAACTTAAAGAAATTAAAAACTGCAACTTTTGGCACTTAGTGTCTAATCCCCCCCTCTAGACACCTCTTCTCGATCCTTTCAATTGGTATCAGAGCTTTGGTCTCCATTGCCTTGGTTTAAACACCATTGGAGGAAGATGGATGAGTCTACTTTGGGGAGTCTTAGACGTAGAGTGCCTATTCTTGATGGAGAATATTTTCATAAGTGAAAAAATGAAATGCTTGAGATTTTCAATGAATATCACTTGAACAAGTATATTGCTAGCCCTTGTGGCATAGATGTCATATTTGACAAGGATAGACTTTGTAGTGCTTGTCAAGCAGGGAAACAAGTTGGAGGAAGTCATCGCGCTAAGAACATCATGACCACAAGAAGACCACTCGAGCTACTTCACATGGATCTCTTTGGTCCAAATGCCTACAAGAGTCTCGGTGGTAACTCATTTGGTCTGGTCATAGTTGATGATTTTTCAAGATTTACGTGGGTGTTCTTTCTTGATGACAAATCGCAGGTCCAAAAGATCTTCAAAAACTTTGCTAGGAAGGCCCAAAATCAATTTGACGTGAAGATCAAGAAGGTTCAGAGTGACAACGAAACGGAGTTCAAGAACACAAATGTGGACACCTTTCTTGACGAAGAAGGGATCGCACATGAGTTCTCGGCTACGTACACACCTCAACAAAATGGAGTTGTTGAGAGGAAGAACCGGACTCTTATAGAGATGGCAAGAACGATGCTTGATGAGTACAAGACGCCAAAACACTTTTGGGCAGAAGCGGTAGAGACAGCTTGTCATGCAATAGATTGCTTGTATCTTCACAAGCTACTCGGCAAGATGGCATACGAGCTCCTCACCGGTAACAAACCCCAAGTTGGATACTTTCGAGTATTCGGCTCAAAGTGCTACATTCTTGATAAGCATCATCGTTCTAAATTTGCTCCTAAGTCTCATGAAGGTTTCCTACTTGGTTATGGCTCAAACTCTCACACATACCGTGTCTACAACAATTTCACCCGAAAGGTTGAATAAACGGTAGATGTGAAGTTTGATGAATCTAACGGCTCGCAAGTAGAGCAATTGCCAATTGATGTAGGAGACAAAGATCCCTCGGAAGAAATCCAAGACTTGTCTATTGGCAGGATTCGTCCAATGGAGGTGAAGGAGAGTACCTCGTTCGTCCAAGTGGAAGCTTTTACCTCACGACAAGGTGAACCAAGAGTTGATACGGAAGCATCCACGAGTGGGACACACCAAGAAGAAGAAAACGAGGAAGTGCACCAAGACGAACGTCAACAACCTCCTTCTCCACCACGACAAGAGAACGACAACGCCAACAATGAAGAAGGCCAAGAAGAAGAAGAAGAAGATGAAGAAGATGTTCAACAAAGACCCAACCAAAAGCTTTCATGAGTTCGAGCAAGAATTGCTAAAGATCATCCCATGGAGCAAATCTACAATGATATCCAAACCGGGAGAATCACTCGCTCAAAAACTCGTTTAGCTAACTTTTGTGAACACTATTCATTCATCTCTCGCATTGAACCTATGAAGGTTGAAGAAGCATTGGAAGATCCGGATTGGATAAACGCTATGCATGAAGAGCTACAAAACTTTGAGAGAAATCAAGTGTGGACATTGGTTGAAAAGCCCGACAACAACCACAACATCATCGGTACCAAATGGGTGTTTCGCAACAAGCAAGATGAAGATGGACAAGTTGTTCACAACAAAGCATGTCTCGTCACCCAAGGCTACACACAAGTCGAAGGTATGGACTATGGTGAGACATATGCTCCCGTTGCTAGACTTGAGTCCATTCGCATCTTACTTGCCTATGCTAATCACCATAATATCACCTTGTACCAAATGGACATTAAAAGTGCTTTTCTAAATGGTGAAATTGAAGACGAAGTTTATGTTAAGCAACCTCCCGGCTTTGTCAACCCTAAGAAACCTAATCATGTCTACAAACTTCACAAAGCCCTTTATGGTCTTAAACAAGCTCCTAGAGCATGGTATAAATGCTTGACCAAGTTCCTTATTGAAAAAGGCTTTGAAATTGGAAAAATAGATTCTACTCTTTTTACTAAAAGGGTTAATGGAGAACTATTTGTATGCCAAATTTATGTCGATGATATTATATTTGGATCAACTAACCCTCATTTTAGTGAAAAGTTTGGGAAGCTAATGTCGGAGAAGTTTGAGATGTCCATGATGAGTGAACTCAAATTCTTTCTTGGTTTGCAAATCAAGCAAACTAAGGAAGGCACCTTTGTCTCTCAAACAAAGTACACCAAGGACTTATTCAAGAAGTTCAATATGCAAGAATGCAAAGGTATGACTACACCCATGCCTACTAGTGGACATCTTGATTTGACCAAAGATGGTGAACTGGTTGATCAAAAAGTTTGTCGCTCTATGATTGGTTCATTATTATATCTATGTGCTTCACGTCCCGATATCATGTTAAGTGTGTGCATGTGTGCACGATATGAAGCTGCTCCTAAGGAATGTCATCTTAAGGCCGTGAAAAGGATAGTGAGATACTTAATACATACACCAAATTTTGGCATTTGGTATCCAAAGAGAGCTTCCTTTGATCTTGTTGGCTACTCCGACTCAGACTATGTCGGTGACAAGGTTGATAGGAAGTCCACTTCGGGTACTTGTCAATTCCTTGGTAGATCTCTTGTGTCTTGGTCTTCCAAGAAACAAAACTCAGTATCCTTATCCACCCCTGAAGCAGAATACATTGCTCCGGGTTCATGTTGTGCTCAATTACTCTGGATGACCCATACTCTTAAAGATTATGGGATATATGTGAAACATGTTCCATTGCTTTGTGACAATGAAAGTGCTATCAAGATTGCTCACAATCCCGTGCAACACTCTCGAACTAAGCATATCGAAGTTCGTCGTCATTTTATTCGAGATCATGTTGCTAAGGGTGACATAAACCTTAAGCATGTTCGCACCGATAAGCAATTAGCGGATATATTCACCAAACCACTTGATGAGAAAGTGTTTTGCAGGTTAAGAGGTGAATTGAACATCATTGACGCTTCAAACTTGGAGTAGGAACTCCATTGGATACATGCAAGACTTGAGCTTACGACTAATCTCTTGATATTTCTCCTATGATGATTATCTTATGTCTTGAAAATTTGCATCTTGCATGTTATGTAACACTTGTAGGTACTTGGATGAATCTAATTCTATGAGATTGCAATTCACTCACATCTTGAGCAATCTCTACATCATCAAGTCTCTACACAATGGTGACTGATGACAAGGAAGCACGAAACCTTTCAGACATATCCTTTGACAAATTCTATGTTGAGTTTCATGATTGTCATGTTGGACACACAAGTGCTATTCCTTGAGAAAACTAACCCATGTAGGTAGATGAACTCAAAATCCAAAGGGTGCTCCCAACTCTTGATGGGCTACATCAACCTTGAGCAACCCACACAAGTTCAACTACATGATCAAGATCAACACCGCCACCCAAGGTATGTTATTCCATCTTAGAGTAGCTTTACTCCAAGTCATGAGTCAAAGCAACTCGACAAGATGTGAATACATCGATATACTTAAACGAAAAATGGTAACCCCATTTTGAGCTTAAACAATGAGTACGACCTATGATCAAGTGATCTCACTTGACTCCTAAGTCAATGTACTCTAACATAGGTGACTTTGTCACCGCCCAACTCTAGATGAAGTTCTATTGTGTTCTTTTTTGTATTCTTGCACTTGTCTCATGCATATTTGTTTCCCCCTTCAAACTTCATCTAGACCTTTTTGTTTCGTTTCTTTGTTCTTTGTTCTACATTTTCTGCATCCAATTCATTGCAAATCTTTGTGAGATCTTATTTGTTTAGTGAGCTGAGGTGACAAGTGTTTTTCTGTGATGAACTCGGTTCCACCGGTTTCATGTTTCCGGTCTAACCGAAGATTTTCGGAGCAACCAAAGCATACAACTCGGTGACACCGATTTCACTACAGGAAAAACATTTTGCCATTTATTCCTGCTTTATTCTTGATCCAGCTCCACTCAATGGATCTTGTCATCTGCAAGCATCACATTTACCTTAATGATTTGTACTGTGATTCAAGGACCGAACCCATTCACAACAAATTCCAGAAGACCCTTCTTGGAAATTGATGTCAAAGGGGGGGAGAGAGATCACATAAAAGCTTAATCATATCTCTAGGGGGAGAGATCTCTAGGGGAGGGCATACTCCAGGAAATGATGGTATGTAGACACACTCTCCCCTCTCGTTGCTATGCATCTCTAGATAGATCTTGCGTGATCGTAGGTAAAATTTTTGAAATACTACATTCCCCACCAATACTGCCATGCAACTTTCCACCGTTCCGTTTATTATGACACATTCCCTCATTGTCATATTGATTTGCATGATCATGTAGTTGACATCGTATTTGTGGCAAAGCCACCGTTCATAATTATTTCATACATGTCACTTTTGATTCATTGCACATCCCGGGACACCGCCGGAGGCATTCATATAAAGTCATATTTTGTTCTAAGTATCAAGTTGTAAGTAAATAAAAGTGTGATGATCTTCATTATTAGAGCGTTGTCCCATCTGAGGAAAGGATGATGGAGACTATGATTCCCCCACAAGTCGGGATGAGACTTCGGACGAAAAAAAAGAGGCCAGAAAAATGAGAGAAGGCCCAAATAAAAAATGAAAGAAAAGAGAGAAGGGACAATGTTACTATCCTTTTACCACACTTGTGCTTCAAAGTAGCACCATGATCTTCATGATAGAGAGTCTCCTATGTTGTCACTTTCATATACTAGTGGGAATTTTTCATTATAGAACTTGGCTTGTATATTCCATTGATGAGCTTCCTCAAATTGCCCTAGGTCTTCGTGAGCAAGCGAGTTGGATGCACACCCACTTAGTTTCTTTTTGAGCTTTCATAAACTTATAGCTCTAGTGCATCTATTGATAGGCATCTCCATAGCCCGTTGATACGCCTAGTTGATGTGAGATTATCTCCCTATTTTGCCTTCTCCACAACCACCATATTCTATTCCACGTATAGTGTTATGTCCATGGCTCACACTCATGTATTGCGTGAGAGTTGAAAAAGTTTGAGAACATAAAAAGTATGAAACAATTGCTTGGCTTGTCATCGGGGTTGTGCATGATTTAAATATTTTGTGCGATGAAGATGGAGCATAGCCATACTATATGATTTTGTAGGGATAAGCTTTCTTTGGCCATGTTATTTTGAGAAGACATAATTGCCTTGTTAGTATGCTTGAAGTATTATTGTTTTTATGTCAATATTAAACTTTTGTTTTGAATCTTATGGATCTAAACATTCATGCCACAATAAAGAAAATTACATGGGTAAATATGTTGGGTAGCATTCCACATCAAAAATTCTGTTTTTATCATTTACCTACTCAAGGACGAGCAGGAATTAAGCTTGGGGATGCTTGATACGTCTCCAATGTATCTGTAATTTTTTATTGTTCCATGCTATTATATTATTTGTTCTGGATGTTTTATATGCATTAATATGCTATTTTATATTATTTTTGGAACTAACCTATTAACCTAGAGCCCAGTGCCAGTTTTTGTTTTTTCCTTGTTTTTTAGTTTCGCAGAAAAGGAATACCAAACAGAGTCCAAACGGAGTCCAAACGGAATGAAACCTCCGCGATGATTTTTCTTGGACCAGAAGACAACCAGGAGACTTGGAGATGAAGTCGGGGGAGCCATGAGGCAGCCACAAGGATGGAGGGCGCGCCCAGGGGGTAGGTCATGCCCCCACCCTTGTGGGCCCCCCGTGACCCTGCTGACCTAATTATTTCGCCTATATATTCCCAAATATCCCCAAACCACTAGAGGCATCCACAAAAACACTATTCTATTGCCGCAACCTTCTGTACCCGTGAGTTCCCATCTAGGGACCAATTTCGGCACCCTGCCGGAGGGGGATTCGATCACGGAGGGCTTCTGCATCAACTCTACTGCCCTTCCGATGAAGCGTGAGTAGTTTACCACAGACCTATGGGTCCATAGCTAGTAGCTAGGTGGCTTCTTCTCTCTCTTTGATTCTCAATACCATGTTCTCCTCGATGTTCTTGTAGATCTATCCAATGTAATACTTTTTTGTGGTGTGTTTGTCGTGATCCGATGAATTGTGGATTTATGATCAGCTTATTTATGAATATTATTTGAATCTTCTCTGAATTCTTTTATGCATGATTTGATATATTTGTAATTCTCTTCCAACTACCGGTTTGGTTTGGCCAACTAGATTGGTTTTTCTTGCAATGGGAGAAATGCTTAGCTTTGGGTTCAATCTTGTGGTGTCCTTTCCCAGTGAAAGTAGGGGCGGCAAGGCACGTATTGCACGTATTGCATTGTTGCCATCGAGGATAAAAAGATGGGGGTTTCATCATATTGCTTGAGTTAATTCCTCTACATCATGTCATCTTACTTAATGCGTTACTCTGTTCTTTAGGAACTTAATACTCTAGATGCAGGCAGGAGTCGGTCGATGTGTGGACTAATAGTAGTAGATGCAGAATCGTTTCGGTCTACTTGACACGGACATGATGCCTATATTCATGATCATTGTCCTTAGATATCCCCATAACTTTGCCCTTTTCTATCAATCGCTCGGCAGTAATTTGTTCACCCACTGTCTTATTTGCTATCTTGAGAGAAGCCTCTAGTGAAACCTATGGCCCCCGGGTCTATTTTCCATCATATAAGTGTTGGAAATATGCCCTAGAGGCAATAATAAAATGGTTATTATTATATTTCCTTGTTCATGATAATTTTCTATTGTTCATGCTATAATTGTGTTACCCGGAAATCGTAATACATGTGTGAATACATAGACCACAACATGTCCCTAGTGAGCCTCTAGTTGACTAGCTCGTTGATTAATAGATGGTTACGGTTTCCTGACCATGGACATTGGATGTCATTGATAACGGGATCACGTCATTAGGAGAATGATGTGATGGACAAGACCCAATCCTAAGCATAGCGCAAGATCGTGTAGTTCATCTGCTAAAGCTTTTCTAATGTCAAGTATCTTTTCCTTAGACCATGAGATTGTGCAACTCCCAAATACTGTAGGAATACTTTGGGTGTGCCAAACGTCACAACATAACTGGGTGACTATAAAGGTGCACTACGGGTATCTCTGAAAGTGTCTGTTGGGTTGGCACGAATAAAGACTGGGATTTGTCACTCCATATGACGGGGAGGTATCTCTAGGCCCACTTGGTAAGACATCATCGTAATGAGCTCAATGTGACTAAGGGTTGGTCACGGGATGATGTGTTACGCAACGAGTAAAGTGACTTGCCAGTAACAAGATTGAACGAGGTATTGGGATACCGACGATCGAATCTCGGGCAAGTAACGTACCGATTGACAAAGGGAATTGTATACGGGATTGCTTGAATCCTCGACATCATGGTTCATCCAATGAGATCATCGTGGAACATGTGGGAGCCAACATGGGTATCCAGATCCCGTTGTTGGTTATTGGCCGAAGAGTTGTCTCGGTCATGTCTGCATGGTTCCCGAACCCGTAGGGTCTACACACTTAAGGTCCGATGACGCTAGGGTTATTAGGAAGATTTGTATGTGATTACCGAATGTTGTTCGGAGTCCCGGATGAGATCCCGGACATCACGAGGAGTTCCAGAATAGTCCGGAGGTGAAGATCTATATATGGGAAGTCATCATACGGTCACCGGAAATATTCGAGGGTATACCGGTATTGTACCGGGACCACCGGAGGGGTTCCGGGGGTCCACTGGGAGGGTCCACCTGCCCCGGAGGGCCTTATGGGCTGTAGGTGGAAGGGAACCAGCCCCTAGTGGGCTGGGCGCCATCCCCCCTATGGCCCATGCACCTAGGGTTTGGGGGGAACCCTAAAGGGGGGCGCCCCCCTTGCTTGGGGGGCAAGCCCCCTCCTCCTTGGCCGCCGCCCCCCCCCCTCTAGATCTCATCTAGAGGGGCCGGCCCCCTTCCCCCTTCTCCCTATAAATAGAGGGGTGAGGGGAGGGCTGCAGCACCACATCCAAGGCGCAACCCCTCCCCTCCCCAACACCTCTCCTCCTCCACGTGAGATTGGCGAAGCCCTACCGGAGAACTGCCACTCCATCACCACCACGCCGTTGTGCTGTTGTTGGAGCCTTCTTACTCAACCTCTCCCTCCTCCTTGCTGGATCAAGGTGCGGGAGACGTCATCGGGCTGCACGTGTGTTGAACTCGGAGGCACCGTTGTTCGGTGCTCAGATCGGATTCGGCCGCGATCTGAATCGCTACGTGTGCGACTCCTCCAACCGTGTTCTTGCAACGCTTCCGACTCACGATCTTCAAGGGTATGAAGATGCACTCCCCTCTTGTTGCTAGTTACTCCATATATTGATCTTGGTGATGCATAGAAATTTTTTAATTTCTACAACGATCCCAAACAGTGGCATCATGAGCTAGGTCTATGCGTAGTTTCTATGCACGAGTAGAACACAAGTTGTTGTGGGCGTCGATTTTGTCAATTTACTTGTCGTTACTAGTCTTATCTTGATTCGGCGGCATCGTGGGATGAAGCGGCCCGGACCGACCTTACACGTACGCTTACGTGAGACTGGTTCCACCGACTGACATGCACTAGTTGCATAAGGTGGCTAGCGGGTGTCTGTCTCTCCCACTTTAGTCGGATCGGATTCGATGAAAAAGGGTCCTTATGAAGGGTAAATAGAAATTGGCATATGACATTGTTGTTTTGGCGTAGGTAAGAAACGTTCTTGCTAGAAACCTATAGCAGCCACGTAAAAACTTGCAACAACAATTAGAGGACGTCTAACTTGTTCTTGCAGCATATGTCGTGTGATGTGATATGGCCAAAAGGATGTGATGAATGATATATGTGATGTATGAGATTGATCATGTTCTTGTAATAGGAATCACGACTTGCATGTCGATGAGTATGACAACCGGCAGGAGCCATAGGAGTTGTCTTAATTTATTTATGACCTGCGTGTCAACATAAATGTCATGTAATTACTTTACTTTATTGCTAACCATTAGCCATAGTAGTAGAAGTAATAGTTGGCGAGACAACTTCATGAAGACACAATGATGGAGATCATGATGATGGAGGTCATGGTGTCATGCCGGTGACAATGATGATCATGGCGCCCCGAAGATGGAGATCAAAAGGAGCAAAATGATATTGGCCATATCATGTCACTATTTGATTGCATGTGATGTTTATCATGTTTTCCATCTTATTTGCTTAGAACGATGGTAGCATAAATAAGATGATCCCTCGCAATAATTTCAAGAAAGTGTCCCCCCTAACTGTGCACCATTGCTAAGTTTCGTTGTTCCGAAGCACCACGTGATGATCGGGTGTGATAGGTTCTAACGTTCGCATACAACGGGTGTAAGCCAGATTTACACACGCAATACACTTAGGTTGACTTGACGAGCCTAGCATGTACAGACATGGCCTCGGAACACGGAAGACCGAAAGGTCGAACATGAGTCGTATAGAAGATACGATCAACATGAAAATGTTCATCGATGATGACTAGTCCGTCTCACGTGATGATCGGACACGGCCTAGTTGACGCGGATCATGTATCACTTAGATGACTAGAGGGATGTCTATCTGAGTGGGAGTTCATTAAATAATTTGATTAGATGAACTTAATTATCATGAACATAGTCTAAAATCTTTGCAATATGTCTTGTAGATCAAATGGCCCACGCTAATGTTGCCCTCAACTTCAACGTGTTCCTAGAGAAAACCAAGCTGAAAGACGATGGCATCAACTACACGGATTGGATCCGTAACTTAAGGATTATCCTCATAGCTTCCAGGAAAGTATATCTCCTTGATGCACCGCTAGGTGAAGCACCTGTTTCCCAGCAGAACAAGACATTATGAACGCCTGGCAGACGCGCAGTGATGATTACTCCTTGGTTCAGTGCGGCATGCTTTACAGCTTAGAACCGGGGCTCCAAAAGCGTTTTGAGCAACACGGAGCATATGAGATGTTCCAAGAGCTGAAAATGGTTTTCCAAGCTCATGCACGGGTCGAGAGATATGAAGTCTCCGACAAGTTCTACAGTTGTAAGATGGAGGAGAATAGTTCCGTCAGCGAGCACATACTCAAAATGTTTGGGTTGCACAACCGCTTGTCTTAGCTGGGAGTTAATATCCCGGATGATGCGGTCGTTGATAGAATCCTTCAGTCGCTCCCACCTAGCTACAAGAGCTTTGTGATGAACTTCAATATGCAGGGGATGGAAAAGACCATTCCTGAGGTATATTCAATGCTGAAATCAGCGGAGGTGGAAATCAAAAAGGAACATCAAGTGTTGATGGTGAATAAAAACACTAAGTTCAAGAAAGGCAAGGGTAAAAAGAACTTCAAGAAGGACGGCAAGGGAGTTGCCATGCCCGGTAAGCAAGCTGCCGGGAAGAAGCCAAAGAATGGACCCAAGCTTGAGACTTAGTGCTTCTATTGCAAGGGAAACGGTCACTGGAAGCGGAACTGCCCCAAGTACTTAGCGGATAAGAAGGTCGGCAATGCCAAAGGTATATGTGATATACATGTTATTGATGTGTACCTAACCAGCGCTCGTAGTAGCTCCTGGGTATTTGATACCGGTGCAGTTGCTCATATTTGTAACTCAAAACAAGAACTACGGAATAAATGGAGACTGGCGAAGGACGAGGTGACGATGCGCGTCGGGAATGGTTCCAAGGTCGATGTGATCGCCGTCGGCACACTAACTCTACATTTACCTACAGGATTAGTTTTAAACATTAATAATTGTTACTCCCTCCGGTCCTTTTTACTCTGCATATTAGGTTTGACCGAAGTCAATCTCATCCAACTTTGACCAAGTTTATACAAAAAATTATAGACATTCACATAACAACACCAATATCATTAGATTCATCTTGGAATATATTTTCATATTATATTTATTACATATTATAGATGCTAATAATTTCTAATATAAATTTGGTCAAACTTAGCAAAGTTTGACTTTCGGCAAATCCAATGTGCAGAGTAAAAAGGACCGGAGGGAGTATTTAGTACCAGCTTTGAGCATGAACATTGTATCTGGATCTCGTTTAACGCGAGATGGCTACTCATTTAAATCTGAGAATAATGGTTGTTCTATTTATATGAGAGACATGTTTTATGGTCATGCCCCGCTGGTCAATGGTTTATTCTTATTTAATCTTGAATGTGATGTTACACATATTCATAGTGTGAATACCAAAAGATGTAAGGTTGATAATGATAGTCCCACATACTTGTGGCACTACCGCCTTGGTCACATTGGTGTCAAACGCATGAAGAAACTCCATGCAGATGGACTTTTGGAGTCTCTTGATTATGAATCATTTGACACATGCGAACCACGCCTCATGGGCAAAATGACCAAGACTCCGTTCTCCGGAACAATGGAGCGAGTAACCAACTTATTGGAAATCATACATACTAATGTGTGCGGTCCAATGAGTGTTGAGGCTCGCGGTAGCTCTCGTTATGTTCTCACCCTCACTGATGACTTGAGTAGATATGGGTATGTCTACTTAATGAAACACAAGTCTGAGACCTTTGAAAAGTTCAAGGAATTTCAGAGTGAGGTTGAGAATCAACGTGACAGGAAAATCAAGTTCTTACGATCAGATCGTGGGGGAGAGTATTTGAGTCACGAATTTGGCACGCACTTAAGGAAATGCGGAATTGTTTCACAACTCACGCCGCCTGGAACACCTCAGCGTAATGGTGTGTCCGAACGTCATAATCGCACTCTATTGGATATGGTACGATCTATGATGTTTCTTACCGATCTACCGCTGTCATTTTGGGGTTATGCTATAGAGACTTCCACATTCACTTTAAATAGGGCTGTTGGAAATATGCCCTAGAGGCAATAATAAATTGGTTATTATTATATTTCCTTGTTCATGATAATCGTTTATTATCCATGCTAGAATTGTATTGATAGGAAACTCAGATACATGTGTGGATACATAGACAACACCATGTCCCTAGTAAGCCTCTAGTTGACTAGCTCGTTGATCAATAGATGGTTACGGTTTCCTGACCATGGACATTGGATGTCGTTGATAACGGGATCACATCATTAGGAGAATGATGTGATGGACAAGACCCAATCCTAAGCCTAGCACAAGATCATATAGTTCGTATGCTAAAGCTTTTCTAATGTCAAGTATCATTTCCTTAGACCATGAGATTGTGCAACTCCCGGATACCGTAGGAGTGCTTTGGGTGTGCCAAACGTCACAACGAAACTGTGTGGCTATAAAGGTACACTACAGGTATCTCCGAAAGTGTCTGTTGGGTTGGCACGAATCGAGACTGGGATTTGTCACTCCGTGTAAACGGAGAGGTATCTCTGGGCCCACTCGGTAGGACATCATCATAATGTGCACAATGTGATCAAGGAGTTGATCACATGATGATGTGTTACGGAACGAGTAAAGAGACTTGCTGGTAACGAGATTGAACAAGGTATCGGGATACCGACGATCGAATCTCGGGCAAGTATCGTACTGCTAGACAAAGGGAATTGTATACGGGATTGATTAAGTCCTTGACATCGTGGTACATCCGGTGAGATCATCGTGGAGCATGTGGGAGCCAACATGGGTATCCAGATCCCGCTGTTGGTTATTGACCGGAGAGTTGTCTCGGCCATGTCTGCATGACTTCCGAACCCGTAGGGTCTACACACTTAAGGTTCGATGATGCTAGGGTTATAGGGAAAGTATGTACGCAGTTACCGAATGTTGTTCGGAGTCCCGGATGAGATCCCGGACGTCACGAGGAGTTCCGGAATGGTCCGGAGGTAAAGATTGATATATAGGAAGTATGGTTTTGGCCACCGGAAGTGTTCCCGGCATCACCGGTAGTGTACCGGGACCACCGGAGGGGTCCGGGGGTCCACCAGGTGGGGCCACCAGCCCCGGAGGCCTACATGGGCCAATAGTGGGAAGGGACCAGCCCCTAGGTGGGCTGGGGTGCCTCCCACCAAGGCCCAAGGCGCCTCCAAGAGGGGAAGGGGGCAAACCGTAGCCTCAGATGGGCCTAAGGCCCACCTAGTGGTGCGCCCCCCTCTCTCCCCCCTTGGCCGCCCCCTGGATGGGATCTAGGGCTGGCCGCCACCCCTAGGGAGGGAACCCTAGGTGGGGGCGCAGCCCCTCCCCTCCCCCTATATATACTTGAGGTTTGGGGCTGCCCAACACATGTGATTTGCTCTCCCTGTTGGCGCAGCCCTACCCCTCTCCCTCCTCATCTCTCGTAGTGCTTGGCGAAGCCCTGCTGGAGTCCCGCGCTCCTCCACCACCACCACGCCATCGTGCTTCTGCTGGATGGAGTCTTCCCCAACCTCTCCTTCTCCCCTTGCTAGATCAAGGCGTAGGAGACGTCACCGGGCTGTACGTGTGTTGAACACAGAGGTGCCGTCCGTTCGACACTAGGATCATCGGTGATTTGGATCACGACGAGTACGACTCCATCAACCCCGTTCACTTGAACGCTTCCGCTTAGCGATCTACAAGGGTATGTAGATGCACTCTCCTTCCCTTCGTTGCTAGATTACTCCATAGATTGATCTTGGTGATGCGTAGAAAATTTTGAATTTCTGCTACGTTCCCCAAAGTGGCATCATGAGCTAGGTCTATGCGTAGTTACTATGCACGAGTAGAACACAAAGTAGTTGTGGGCGTCGATATTGTCAATTATCTTGCCGTTACTAGTCTTATCTTGATTCGGCGGCATCGTGGGATGAAGCGGCCCGGACCAACCTTACACGTACGCTTACGTGAGACCGGTTCCACCGACTGACATGCACTAGTTGCATAAGGTGGCTGGCGGGTGTCTGTCTCTCCCACTTTAGTCGGATCGGATTCGATGAACAGGGTCCTTATGAAGGGTAAATAGAAATTGGCAATTCATGTTGTGGTTTTGGCGTAGGTAAGAAACGTTCTTGCTAGAAACCTATAGCAGCCACGTAAAAACTTGCAACAACAATTAGAGGACGTCTAACTTGTTTTTGCAGCAAGTGTTTTGTGATGTGATATGGCCAAAGGATGTGATGAATGATATATGTGATGTATGAGATGATCATGTTCTTGTAATAGGAATCGCGACTTGCATGTCGATGAGTATGACAACCGGCAGGAGCCATAGGAGTTGTCTTAATTTATTTATGACCTGCGTGTCAATATAAACGTCATGTAATTACTTTACTTTATTGCTAACTGTTAGTTGTAGTAGTAGAAGTAATAGTTGGCGAGACAACTTCATGAAGACACGATGATGGAGATCATGATGATGGAGATCATGGTGTCATGCCGGTGACAACGATGATCATGGAGCCCCGAAGATGGAGATCAAAAGGAGCAAAATGATATTGGCCATATCATGTCACCTTTTGATTGCATGTGATGTTTATCATGTTTTTGCATCTTATTTGCTTAGAACGACGGTAGTAAATAAGATGATCCCTCATTAAAATTTCAAGAAAGTGTTCCCCCCTAATTGTGCACCGTTGCGAAGGTTCGTTGTTTCGAAGCACCACGTGATGATCGGGTGTGATAGATTCTAACATTTGAATACAACAGGTGTTGACGAGCCTATCATGTACAGACATGGCCTCGGGACACATGCGAAACATTTAGGTTGACTTGACGAGCCTAGCATGTACAGACATGGCCTCGGAACACGGAGGACCGAAAGGTTGAGCATGAGTCGTATGGTAGATACGATCAACATGAAGATGTTCACCGATGATGACTAGTCCGTCTCACGTGATGATCGGACACGGCCTAGTTGACTCGGATCATGTAATCACTTAGATGACTAGAGGGATGTCTATCTGAGTGGGAGTTCATAAGATGAACTTAATTATCCTGAACATAGTCAAAAGGTCTTCGCAAATTATGTCGTGGCTCGCGCTTTAATTCTACTGTTTAGATATGTTCCTAGAGAAAATTTAGTTGAAAGTTAATAGTAGCAATTATGCGGACTAGGTCCGTAAACTGAGGATTGTCCTCATTGCTTCATAGAAGGCTTATGTCCTTAATGCACCGCTCAGTGTGCTGAACCTCGAACGTCGTCTGTGGATGTTGCGAACATCTGACATACACATTTTGATAACTACGTGATATTTCAGTTAAACGGTTTAGAGTTGAGGCACCGAAGACGTTTTGAAATGTCGCGAAACATATGAGATGTTTCGAGGGCTGAAATTGGGATTTCAGGCTCGTGCCCACGTCAAGAGGTATAAGACCTCCGACGATTTTCTTAGCCTGCAAACTAAGGGAGAAAAGCTCAATTGTTGAGCTTGTGCTCAGATTGTTTGAGTACAACAATCATTTGAATCGAGTGGGAGTTGATCTTCCAGATGATATAGTGATGTTTCTCCGAACTCATTACCACCAAGCTGCTAGAGCTTCGTGATGAACTATAATATATCAGGGACATATATGATGATCCTTGAGATATTCGCGATGTTTGACACCACAAAAGTAGAAATCAAGAAGGAGCATCAATTGTTGATGGTTGGTGAAACCACTAGTTTCAAGAAGGGCAAGGGCAAGAAGGGATACTTCATGAAACGGCAAATCAGCTGCTGCTCTAGTGAAGAAACCCAAGGTTGAACCCAAACCCGAGACTAAGTGCTTCTGTAATAAGAGGAACAACCACTGGAGCAGAATTACCCTAGATACTTGGTAGATGAGAAGGCTGGCAAGGTCGATAGAAGTATATTGGATATACATTGTGTTAATGTGTACTTTACTAGTACTCCTAGTAGCACCATGGTATTAGATACCGGTTCGGTTGCTAAGTGTTAGTAAACTCGAAATAAAAGGTTGCGGAGTAAACAGAGACTAGCTAAAGGTGAGCTGGCGATATGTGTTGGAAGTTTTTCCCAAGCTTGATGTGATCAAGCATCGCACGCTCCCTCTACCATCGAGATTGGTGTTTGCGTTGAGCATAGACATGATTGGATTATGTCTATCGCAATACGGTTATTCATTTAAGGATAATAATGGTTACTCTGTTTATTTGAATAATACCTTCAATGGTCTTGCACCTAAAATGAATGGTTTATTGAATCTCGATCGTAGTGATACACATGTTCATGCCAAAAGATATAAGATAGTAATGATAGTACCACCTACTTGTGGCACTGCCACGTAAGTCATATCGGTATAAAACGCATGAAGAAGCTCCATGTTGATGGATCTTTGGGCTCACTCGTTTTTGAAAAATTTGAGACATGCGAACCATGTCTATTGGTGTATATGCATGAAAAAACTCCATGCAAATGGACCGTTTGGTCTCACTTGATTTTGAATCACTTGAGACATGCAAATCATACCACATGGGCAAGATGACTGAAAGCCTCGTTTTCAGTAAAATGGAACTAGAAAGCAACTTGTTGGAAGTAATACATTTTGATGTGTGCAGTCCAATGAGTGCTGAGGCGTGTAGTGGATATCGTTATGTTCTTACTTCACAGATGATTTGAGTACATGTTGAGTACATTTACTTGATGAATCACTAGTCTGAATTATTGAAAGGTTCAAGTAATTTCAGGGTGAAGTTGAAAGATCGTCGTGACAAGAGGATAAAACATCTATGATATGATCATAGAGATGAATATCTGAATTACGAGTTTGGCACAGAATTAAGACATTGTGGAAATTGTTTCACAACTAATACAGCCTGGAACACCATAGTGTGATGGTGTGTCCGAACATCATAACTGCACCCTATTGGATATGATGCATACCATGATGTCTCTTATCGAATTACCACGATAGTTTATGGGTTAGGCATTAGAGACAACCACATTCACTTTAAATAGGGCACCACGTAATTCCGATGAGATGACACCGTATGAACTATGGTTTAGAGAAACCTAAGATGTCATTTCTTAAAAGTTTGGGGCTGCGACGCTTATGTGAAAAAGTTTCAGGCTGATAAGCTCGAACCCAAAGCGGATAAATGCATCTTCATAGGACACCCAAAACAGTTGGGTATACCTCCTGTCTCAGATCCGAAAGCAATAAGGGATTGTTTCTAGAATCGGGTCCTTTCTCGAGGAAAAGTTTCTCTCGAAAGAATTGAGTGGGAGGATGGTGGAGACTTGATGAGGTTATTGAACCGTCTCTTCAACTAGTGTGTGGCAGGGCACAGGGAGTTGTTCCTGTGGCACCTACACCAATTGAAGTGGAAGCTTATGATAGTGATCATGAAACTTCAGATCAAGTCACTACCAAATATCGTGGGATGACAAGGATGCGTACTACTTCAGAGTGGTACGTAATCCTGTCTTGGAAGTCATGTTGCTGGACAACAATGAACCTACAAGCTATGGAGAAGCGATGGTGGGCCTGGATTCCAAAATGGCTCGAGGCCATATAATCCGAGAGAGGATCCATATATGAAAACAAAGTGTAGACTTTGGAAGAACTACTTGATGGTCATAAGGCTGTTAGGTACATATGGATTTTAAAAGGAAGGCGGACAATGATGGTAAGTATCACCATTAAGAAAGCTCGACTTGTCGACAAGTTCAAGGAGTTGACTATGATGAGACTTTCTCACTCGTAGCGATGCTAAGAGTCTGTTGGAATTATATTAGCGATTACTGCATTATTTATGAAATCTTGCAGATAGGATATCAAAACATTGTTTCCTCGACGTTTTTCTTGAGCAAAGGCTGTATGTGATACAACCGGAAGGTTTTGTCAATCCTGAAAGATGCTAACAAGTATGCAAAGCTCCAGCAATCCTTCTAAGGACTGGAGTAAGCATCTCGGAGTTGGAATGTATGCTTTGATGAGATGATCAAAGATTTTGGGTGTATACAAAGTTTATGAGAAACTTGTATTTCCAAAGAAGTGAGTGGGAGCACTATAGAATTTTTGATGAATATATGTTATTGACATATTGTTGATCAGAAATGACGTAGAATTTCTAGAAAGCATATAGGGTTATTTGGAAAGTGTTTTTCAATGGAAAGCCTGGATTAAGCTACTTGAACATTGAGCATCAAGATCTATAAGGATAGATCAAAACGCTTAATGGTACTTTCAAATGAGCACATACCTTGACATGATCTTGAAGGTGTTCAAGATGGATCAGTCAAAGAAGGAGTTCTTGCCTGAGTTGTAAGGTATGAAGTTAAGACTTAAAGCTCGACCACGGCAGAAGAAAGAGGAAGGACGAAGGCCGTCCCCTATGCTTTTGACATAGGCTCTATACGGTATGCCATGCCGAGTACCGCACCTGATGTGTGCCTTGCCACATATCTGGCAAGAGGGTACAAAGGTGATCTAGGAGTAGATCACCAGATAGCGGTCTAAATTATCCTTAGAGGAATAAGGATATGTTTCTCAGTTATGGAGGTGATAAAGAGTTCGACGTAAAGAGTTACGTCGATGCAAGCTTAACACCTATCCGGATAGCTCTGAGTAGAGATACCGGATACGTATAATGGAGCAACAATTTAGAATAGCTCCAAGTAGAACAATTATTTGAAATGGCTCCAAATGTAGCATAGTAGTTGCATCTACAAGATGACATAGAAATTTGCGAAGTACATACGGATCTGAATGTTGCAGACCCGTTGACTACAACCTCTCTCACAAGCATAACATGATCAAACCCAGAACTCTTTGGGTGTTAGTCACATGGGGATGTGACCTTGAGTGTTAATCACATATTGATGTGAACTGGATTATTGACTCTAGTGCAAGTGGGAGACTGTTGGAAATATGCCCTAGAGGCAATAATAAATTGGTTATTATTATATTTCCTTGTTCATGATAATCATTTATTATCCATGCTAGAATTGTATTGATAGGAAACTCAGATACATGTGTGGATACATAGACAACACCATGTCCCTAGTAAGCCTCTAGTTGACTAGCTCGTTGATCAATAGATGGTTACGGTTTCCTGACCATGGACATTGGATGTCGTTGATAACGGGATCACATCATTAGGAGAATGATGTGATGGACAAGACCCAATCCTAAGCCTAGCACAAGATCATATAGTTCGTATGCTAAAGCTTTTATAATGTCAAGTATCATTTCCTTAGACCATGAGATTGTGCAACTCCCGGATACCGTAGGAGTGCTTTGGGTGTGCCAAACGTCACAACGTAACTGGATGGCTATAAAGGTACACTACATGTATCTCCGAAAGTGTCTGTTGGGTTGGCACAAATCGAGACTCGGATTTGTCACTCCATGTAAACGAAGAGGTATCTCTGGGCCCACTCGATAGGACATCATCATAATGTGCACAATGTGATCAAGGAGTTGATCACGGGATGATGTGTTACGGAACGAGTAAAGAGACTTGCTGGTAACGAGATTGAACAAGGTATCGGGATACCGACGATCAAATCTCGGGCAAGTATCGTACCGCTAGACAAAGGGAATTGTATACGGGATTGATTAAGTCCTTGACATCGTGGTTCATCCGATGAGATCATCATGGAGCATGTGGGAGCCAACATGGGTATCCAGATCCCGCTGTTGGTTATTGACCGGAGAGTTGTCTTGGCCATGTCTGCATGACTTCCGAACCCGTAGGGTCTACACACTTAAGGTTCGATGATGCTAGGGTTATAGGGAAAGTATGTACGCGGTTACCGAATGTTGTTCGGAGTCCCATATGAGATCCCAGACGTCACGAGGAGTTCCAGAATGGTACGGAGGTAAAGATTGATATATAGGAAGTATGGTTTTGGCCACCGGAAGTGTTCCAGGCATCACCGGTAGTGTACCGGGACCACCGGAGGGGCCGAGGGTCCACCAGGTGGGGCCACCAGCCCCGGAGGCCTACATGGGCCAATAGTGGGAAGGGACCAGCCCCTAGGTGGGCTGGGGCGCCTCCCACCAAGGCCCAAGGCGCCTCCAAGAGGGGAAGGGGGCAAACCCTAGGCTCAGATGGGCCTAAGGCCCACCTAGTGGTGCGCCCCCCTCTCTCCCCCCTTGGCCGCCCCCTAGATGAGATCTAGGGCTGGCCGCCACCCCTAGGGAGGGAACCCTAGGTGGGGGCGCAGCCCCTCCCCTCCCCCTATATATACTTGAGGTTTGGGGCTGCCCAACACATGTGATTTGCTCTCCCTGTTGGCGCAGCCCTACCCCTCTCCCTCCTCGTCTCTCGTAGTGCTTGGCGAAGCCCTGCTGGAGTCCCGCG
>NC_041382.1:471541706-471548241 GCF_002162155.2 Triticum dicoccoides | reverse complement strand
GCCCCCTAGATGGGATCTAGGGCTGGCCGCCACCCCTAGGGAGGGAACCCTAGGTGGGGGCGCAGCCCCTCCCCTCCCCCTATATATACTTGAGGTTTGGGGCTGCCCAACACATGTGATTTGCTCTCCCTGTTGGCGCAGCCCTACCCCTCTCCCTCCTCGTCTCTCGTAGTGCTTGGCGAAGCCCTGCTGGAGTCCCGCGCTCCTCCACCACCACCACGCCGTCGTGCTGCTGCTGGATGGAGTCTTCCCAACCTCTCCTTCTCCCCTTGCTGGATCAAGGCATAGGAGACGTCACCGGGTTGTACGTGTGTTGAACACGGAGGTGCCGTCCGTTCGGCACTAGGATCATCGGTGATTTGGATCACGACGAATACGACTCCATCATCCCCGTTCACTTGAACGCTTCCGCTTAGCGATCTACAAGGGAATGTAGATGCACTCTCCTTCCCTTCGTTGCTAGATTACTCCATAGATTGATCTTGGTGATGCGTAGAAAATTTTGAATTTCTGCTACGTTCCCCAACAAGGGCTCCGTCGAAATCCGTTGAGACGACACCGTGTGAATTGTGGTTTGGTAAGAAACCTAAGCTGTCGTTTCTGAAAGTTTGGGGATGCGATGCTTATGTCAAGAAACTTCAACCTAAAAAGCTCGAACCCAAATCGAAAAAATGCGTCTTTATAGGATACCCTAAAGAAACTATTGGGTATACCTTCTACCTCAGGTCCGAAGGCAAGATATTTGTTGCCAAGAATGGATCCTTTCTAGAGAAAGAGTTTCTCTCGAAAGAAGTAAGTGGGAGGAAAGTAGAACTTGATGAAGTATTGCCTCTTGAACCAGAGAGTGGCGCCGCTCAAGAAAATGTTCCTGAGGTGCCTGCACCGACTAGAGAGGAAGTTAATGATGATGATCATGAAACTTCAGATCAGGTTGCTACTGAACTTCATAGGTCCACAAGGACACGTTCCGCACCAGAGTGGTACGGCAACCCTGTCCTAGAAATCATGTTGTTAGACAATGGTGAACCTTCGAACTATGAAGAAGCGATGGCGGCCCAGATTCCAACAAATGGCTGGAAGCCATGAAATCCGAGATAGGATCCATGTATGAAAACAAAGTATGGACTTTGAATGACTTGCCCGATGATCGGCGAGCCATAGAAAATAAATGGATCTTTAAGAAGAAGACAGGCGCGGATGGTAATGTGACCATCTATAAGGCTCGGCTTGTCGCTGAGGGTTATTGACAAGTTCAAGGGGTTGACTACGATGAGACTTTCTCACCCGTAGCGAAGCTGAAGTCCGTCTGAATCATGTTAGCAATTGCCGCATTCTATGATTATGAGATATGGCAAATGGACGTCAAAACAACATTCCTTAATGGTTTCCTTAAGGAAGAATTGTATATGATGCAGCCGGAAGGTTTTGTCGATCCTAAGAATGTTGACAAGGTGTGCAAGCTCCAACGCTCAATCTATGGGCTGGTGCAAGCCTCTCGGAGTTGGAACATTCGATTTGATGAGATGATCAAAGCGTTTGGGTTTATGCAGACTTATGGAGAAGCCTGTGTTTACAAGAAAGTGAGTGGGAGCTCTGTAGCATTTCTCATATTATATGTGGATGACATACTATTGATGGGAAATGGTATAGAATTCTTGGAAAGCATAAAGGCCTACTTGAACAAGTGTTTTTCAATGAAGGACCTTGGAGAAGCTGCTTATATATTAGGCATCAAGATCTATAGAGATAGATCGAGACGCCTCATTGGTCTTTCACAAAGTACGTACCTTGACAAGATATTGAAGAAGTTCAATATGGATCAGTCCAAGAAGGGGTTCTTGCCTGTATTGCAAGGTATGAGATTGAGCACGGCTCAATGCCCGACCACGGCAGAAGATAGAGAAAAGATGAGTGTTGTCCCCTATGCCTCGGCCATAGGGTCTATTATGTATGCCATGCTGTGTACCAGACCTGATGTAAACCTTGCCGTGAGTTTGGTAGGAAGGTACCAAAGTAATCCCGGCATGGAACACTAGACATCGGTCAAGAATATCCTGAAGTACCTGAAAAGGACTAAGGATATGTTTCTCGTTTATGGAGGTGACGAAGAGCTTGTCGTAAAGGGTTACGTCGATGCTAGCTTCGACACAGATCTGGATGACTCTAAGTCATAAACCGGATACGTGTATATTTTGAATGGTGGGGCAGTCAGCTGGTGTAGTTGCAAGCAAAGCGTCATGGCGGGATCTACATGTGAAGCAGAGTACATGGCAGCCTCGGAGGCAGCACAAGAAGCAATCTGGATGAAGGAGTTCATTACCGACCTAGGAGTTATTCCCAATGCATCGGGCCCGATGACACTCTTCTGTGACAACACTAGAGCTATTGCCCTTGCCAAGGAGCCCAGGTTTCACAGGAAGACCAGGCATATCAAGCGTCACTTCAACTCCATTCGTGAAAATGTTCAAAATGGAGACATAGATATTTGTAAAGTGCATACGGACCTGAATGTCGCAGATCCGTTGACTAAACCTCTTCCTCGAGCAAAACATGATCAACACCAGAACTCTATGGGTGTTCGATTCATCACAATGTAACTAGATTATTGACTCTAGTGCAAGTGGGAGACTGTTGGAAATATTCCCTAGAGGCAATAATAAAATGGTTATTATTATATTTCCTTGTTCATGATAATTGTCTATTGTTCATGCTATAATTGTGTTATCCAGAAATCGTAATACATGTGTGAATACATAGACCACAACATGTCCCTAGTGAGCCTCTAGTTGACTAGCTCGTTGATCAATAGATGGTTACAGTTTCCTGACCATGGACATTGGATGTCATTGATAACGGGATCACATCATTAGGAGAATGATGTGATGGACAAGACCCAATCCTAAGCATAGCGCAAGATCGTGTAGTTCGTCTGCTAAAGCTTTTCTAATGTCAAGTATCTTTTCCTTAGACCATGAGATTGTGCAACTCCCGGATACTGTAGGAATACTTTGGGTGTGCCAAACGTCACAACGTAACTGGGTGACTATAAAGGTGCACTACGGGTATCTCTGAAAGTGTCTGTTGGGTTGGCACGAATCGAGACTGGGATTTGTCACTCCATATGACGGAGAGGTATCTCTCGGCCCACTCGGTAAGACATCATCGTAATGAGCTCAATGTGACTAAGGGTTGGTCACGGGATGATGTGTTACGCAACGAGTAAAGTGACTTGCCGGTAACGAGATTGAACGAGGTATTGGGATACCGACGATCGAATCTCGGGTAAGTAACGTACCGATTGACAAAGGGAATTGTATACGGGATTGCTTGAATCCTCGACATCGTGGTTCATCCGATGAGATCATCATGGAACATGTGGGAACCAACATGGGTATCCAGATCCCGCTATTGGTTATTGGTCGGAGAGTTATCTCGGTCATGTCTGCATGGTTCCCAAGCCCGTAGGGTCTACACACTTAAGGTTCGATGACGCTAGGGTTATTAGGAAGATTTGTATGTGATTACCGAATGTTGTTCGGAGTCCCGGATGAGATCTCGGACATCACGAGGAGTTCCGGAATAGTCCGGGGTGAAGATTTATATATGGGAAGTCATCATACGGTCATCGAAAATATTCGGAGGTATACCGGTATTGTACCGGGACCACCGGAGGGGTTCCGGGGGTCCACCGAGAGGGTCCACCTGCCCCGGAGGGCCTTATGGCCTGTAGGTGGAAGGGAACCGCCCCCTAGTGGGCTGGGTGCCATCCCCCCTAGGGCCCATGCGCCTAGGGTTTGGGGGGAACCCTAAAGGGGGGCGCCCCCCTTGCTTGGGGGGCAAGCCCCCTCCCCCTTGGCCGCCGCCCCCTCTAGATCTCATCTAGAGGGGCCGGCCCCCTTCCCCCTTCTCCCTATAAATAGAGGGGCGAAGGGAGGGCTGCAGCACCACATCCAAGGCGCAGCCCCTCCCCTCCCCAACACCTCTCCTCCTCTGCGTGAGCTTGGCGAAGCCCTACCGGAGAACTGCCACTCCAACACCACCACGCCATCGTGCTGGTGTTGGAGCCTTCTTCCTCAACCTCTCCCTCCTCCTTGCTGGATCAAGGCGCGGGAGATGTCACCGGGCTGCACGTGTGTTGAACACGGAGGCACCGTTGTTCGGTGCTCAGATCGGATTCGGCCACGATCTGAATCGCTACGTGTACGACTCCTCCAACCGCGTTCTTGCAACGCTTCTGACTCGCGATCTTCAAGGGTATGAAGATGCACTCCCCTCTCGCTGCTAGTTACTCTATAGATTGATCTTGGTGATGTGTAGAAATTTTTTAATTTCTGTAACGATCCCCAACAATAAGTTTCTATTTTCCATCGTACTAGTTTCCGATGTACTATTTGTGCAATCTTTACTTTCCGGTCTATAAACCAAAAATACAAAAAAAAATACCGTTCATCTATCTCTATCAGATCTCAGTTTTGCAAGTAATCGTGAAGGGATTGACAACCCCTTTATCGCGTTGGGTGCAAGTTGTTTGATTGTTTGTGCAGGTATTAGGTGATTTGTGCATTCTGGATGGATACCTTGGTTCTCAAACTGAGGAAAATACTTATCTCTACTTTGTTGCATTACCCTTTCCCCTTCAAGGGAAAAACCAACGCAAGCTCAAGAAGTAGCACCGCCCTCGATGTGCTCGAGGACGGCTTCGAGCATGCGGCCGGGGACGCCCCACCATTGGCACCGTCCCTCGGAGTTGAGGCAGCCACGAGGCTCGACGCTGTTCGTGGAGGCGAGTTGTTCTTCGTTGCGGCGGCCGACATACGCCGTCCATAGCGTGTGGCTGTCGGGGACGTACCTTAGCTGCGGTCGCGCGTGATCTCGGTGCGTCGATCAGCACCGATGGGCGCCGGTGGCATCGGGACACCGCCGACGCCGAGCTTCAAGAGCCAGGCACCCACATGTTCGGCGGCGCTGGGTAGTCCGCCTCGTAGAGGAGGCGGGCTTCGTCCTCATGCAGGTGGCGACGGCCGAAGCCGTTGGACGCCGCTCCGTCGCCGGGGTAGCGCTCGACCATGGTTTTGAGACGAGGAGAGAGGGGAGAGGGGCGTCGTCGGTGAGAGGGGAAGAGGTGATGTGGCGAGGAACTGTGCGGCCACTGACGAGTGTGGGACGGCTTTTATAGTCGCGGATGGGTGGCGAACGGGCGGCAGCCATGTGTACGCGTGACGGGAGGGGCGGGAGGCGCGTCAGCGCGCTTTCACTGCGCCGCTCGTGAGGAATCAATGGAAGGCTGACCGACGGCAGCCTTCTCGTTGATTCCCCGAGGAAAAACGAGGCGATGAGGACGATGAACGCACCTAATCGCTGACTGGACGGGTCCACCAAGCTTTCGCGCCAAAAAAGTTTCCTTCCGACGCCCCCGGGCGTCCCCCAGCGCATCGGGTTCGGTCTAGGTCCGCCGACGTCAAAATCGGGCCTAGCCGGCGAAAAATTGGCTTTTAAGGACACGACTGGGCCATTTTTTTCGCGCCAACAATAAAAAATGGCGTTGGGGGGCTTGTTGACGCGGGGATGGGGTGTGGATATGCTCTTGTTTGTACTCCCTTCGTCCAAAAATATTTGTCATCAAAATAAATAAAAAAGAATATATCTACATGTATTTTAGTTTTAAATACATCTTTTTTATCCATTTTAATGATAAGTATTTTCGGACGAAAGAAGTAACAGACATTATAGCTGTTTAATTGAAGTGTTGCGGTGACCATTCGGTGATTTTTTTTTTTTTTTGAGAACGTGCATTCGGTGATCCGGTTGCCTGAGGAAACAGGGGGACGCAGCTGTTTGGCCGCTGTTTGGCCGAAGCAGACCATCTTCCCCAATCGAAACAACCCGCTGTTTGGCCGAAGCAGACCACCTACGCAGCAGATTCTGCGGGCTCCGGCGGCCCCTGCCACCTCCGGCGACATCTACGTGCTCCCCTCGACCTCCTCCACAAATCCCCTTTGCTTGGTTGGTCCGCCTCCAGCCCTGCACGTATATCGACGACACCACCAAACCCTACTTGTCGCCGCCCTCCTTAGTCGTTGACATCGCGGGAGTGGCGTTCTGCGGCGTCTCTTCTTCTCCATCTCCCTCAACCATCGCGTTCCTCAGCCGATCCAGAAGCCTCTAGAAGCGTCGCGAGCGCCGAATCCCGCGGCCATGGCGGAGAGGCTGGCACCCGAGAAGCGCCATGCCTTCGTCCACAATGGTAAGCCTCCCCGGTCTAACGCTCCACTTTCTTCTAGAGCGTTCCAGAGCCTGCCCTCACCTATGGTTTCTCCCCTCCTCTCCCCCAATGGATTGCGTGGGGGCGCAGGGCAGAAGGTTTTCGAATGGGACCAGTCGCTGGAGGAGGTGAACATGTACATCGAGCTCCCCAAGAACGTGCCCACCAAGCTGATTCAGTGTGTGATCCAGGCCGGCCACGTTGAGGTCGGCATTCGCGGCCACCCGCCCTACCTCAACGTCCGTGATTTACTCTCTCTCCCTCTCTCTCTCT
>NC_041382.1:471513819-471541421 GCF_002162155.2 Triticum dicoccoides | reverse complement strand
CTCTCTTCCAATTCGATTCCACTCGAACTCGTGCTAAATATTGAGCTCTTTCTTGATTTGTGTTTGTATCTTTAAATTTGATATGTGGATTGTTTTGCAGCATGACCTTATGCACCCCGTGAAGACCGATTCGTCTTTCTGGACGATAGGTATGGCTCATTTCTCTCCCACCTGGAATTATTGGTCTCCCAGCTACAGAGTTTTGGCGGATTTTAGGTATCTGTTTGGGTTAGTGCAGAACTAGAAAGCGCAATCAGCTCATCCAGTGCAGTCTGCAATGGCACATTTAGTGCAGAACTCATCTACGAGTTTTTACTAGATTTAGCTCTTCTTCACTCTGCAGTGAATTATTTAAGGGCATAAAACCTTTTTCTCTGGTCCATTTACAAAATATCAATGTAGGAAAAGGAAAAACACACTAAATTTATTCAGTGCACCATATGCTGCAGTAATTTTGTGGAGTGCCATTATTTTGTGGGCTAGTTTGCATATGGGTATGCTGCCATGGGTGAGAAGTCACCGGTATGAGGTTTATCAAGCATTAGGGAGACATCTATATCAACCATTACGTCATTAGCGCCTTCTGCTGATCTATATTTTTAATATGGATCATTGTGATTACAATGCAGAGGACGGTGAATTGCATATCACTCTGCAAAAAAGGGAAAAGGGGAAAGCATGGGCATCTCCAATAAAAGGCCAAGGTAGCTTAGATCCATATGCTGCAGACCAGGAACAGAAACGGCTTATGCTGCAAAGGTTTCAAGAAGAGGTATAATCAATTTACTGTGCAGACATAGTTTCCCTTCTGTTTACTGTGCATTCCTTTTTCTGTGTAGTCAGTTCCGCCTCACTCGTGGATCCCTGTATGTCTAAATAGTTATTTTCTCAATTTTGCGCACATGCTTATTGCCTTACCGATAATATGTGATATGAAGCAGAGCCTGATGTCAATTGGATTGGTACTGCAATGCACTAATGTCTCAAGTCAGATTACAGAAATGGTCGAAAGAACTCTGATTTTGGTCTTGCTCTGCTGTGTACACTGAACATTGGTTCTCCGATCCTTCCTGGCAAATATAGCAATTGTAGGGTTTGGAAATTATCCAAATGAGCCGGCTATAGGATTACAGGCCTTGTTTGTATGGGAAACTATTGGTGGTTATCTAATAGTGATCTTGCTTATCATGCATCCATGTGTTTGTGTTATATTGCAAATAGGCAACCTCACACTATACATTGGCCTTGCACATGGTAGTATCAGCCATTTTGCCAAACATTTTAGAAACCAAACACCTATGATTTATTGCCCACTTGTCATGATGAGAAAAACATAAGAGTTACTGAAAAAGTTATTGCCTTGTTTTAAGAAAGTGCAGCTGCTAGTTGAAACTACTAACACTCATGCAGGATTCTTTTTGCAAACTGGAGTTTTATGAGCCAGTACTATTCTAAAGAAAATATACTTGGTTAACAACCATATGACATGCTGGCGTAGCTTTATACCGGTGCTTTATCCATCATTAAATATAACTGGCCATTGGGTCAGTGCTATAAGTCTTTTGCAACTTTGTCCATTAACAGTTTAAAAGTATATATATTTACTACATAAGTAGTGCCAGATTACCTTGCAAAAATACTTCTGTAATCTGTATTATTATTATCATTTCGACCAGGATACTACTCCCTCCGTTTTAGCCTAAATATAAGTCTTTGTAGAGATTTCACTATGGACTAGATACGGAGCAAAATGAGTGAATCTACACTGTAAAGTACATCTATATACATTCGTATGTGGTCCATAGTGGAATCTCTACATAGACTTATTTTAGGAACGGAGGGAGTACAATAGAAATTCAGTCAAAGTCTTGCATGGGAAACTGAATAGGAAAAGACCAACTTACATTTGTGAATGGATGTTGTGTGTGTTTTGAGTTACCTATGGCATGTGCATTAACGTTGCCCTTCATATCTATGTTATGTGTATGCAGAATCCAGGGTTTGATTTTTCGCAGGCTCAGTTCAGTGGTACCTGCCCTGACCCAAGGACTTTCATGGGTGGAATTCACACTGATTGAAGAAGCTCGGCTCAAAAAATCTTGCTGGATTTGACGTATCTTGTCAAATGCGACAACTGTACCTATCGCATATGTTAATTGTGAAAACAATGTGTTTTCGGATTATTCAGTGTTTACCCTGGAAATAATGATGATGTGTGATGTTGACCTTCTCGCTGATCATGCCAAGGTGAAACTTTGTTGCTGAACCTGCTCTATCCACTGAACCTAATAAGAGTCCCTCGATGGTGGGAACATTATGCATATGTGGTACTTCACGACACTTATTTTGGATAGGAGGGAGTATTATAGTTGTGAACGTGTAGTGGATTGGAGGGAGTATTATAGTTGTGACCATGATGTGGTTTTGAAGTTCAAGTGCAGCGTGAGAATTGTATCTACGATGCGTCTGTCTTGCTTCTTGGTAAAACTTTCTCTATTAAAATAGCATTGATTTCATTGGATTGATTATGTCTTTACTAGGATAACGATCATCCATTTTTGTTTTATTGATCCAAGATTACATTGAGTCCATAGGTATTGCTGGTACTATCAAAAGGGGATGAGAATGTTGTGATGAGATTCTTTCTCCATCTGCTTGCTTAAAGATCAAACTCCAAGGTCCTCAAAAGCATGCACAATTCCTCCACTATTTATCCAACTTCCATGGTTCGGAGCTGTTGAGCTCTTCCAGTTGGAACCGCCTAGAAATTCACCAAGTATAGCCGTTGCAAATCCTAGCCATCCGGGCCCAAGACTTCCATTTGAAATTGCCAAGCAAACCTTTTGTTCTTCCCTCAAAAATTTTGAACCCCTTCGCTCCAAATTTTCAGTGCAGTAAGAGAGAGTGTGCCACTTTTGCGGTGTTCACCTCAGAACCTCTGAATGGCTTCTGGTCGAACCGTCCAAGAAGTTTGAAAGCTGCCGCCTTTACCTCTGAAAGCTGCCGCCTTTACCTTTTGTATAGGTCGAAGCCTCCGAGCTGTGTCAAAAAGTGTGTAGTTGTTGTCAGATTTTTTTATCCAGTCTATTTATACCCTCACCCATCCCACATGTTCACTCAAAGTAAACCCCACTCCCATCATATGTCCTGAGAGAGAACTCCTCGTGCCGATTTCAAAGAGTTCCTACACAACAATCCAAGTCAATCCTTTGAGATCTAATACCCTCTTGCTTTCCACTCCTATTCTCCAATCCAAAAAGCCAAATGTTGATAGAGTTGAGTGTTGAGGATATCATCTTTTGAAGCACAAGAGCAAGGCATTCATCCCCAAGTAGCCTCAATCTTATTACTTTTGAAGGGTTTATGTGTCTCCTAGATCGGCTAGGTGCTTGGAATTTTTGAAGCTTGTGAGAAACCAAGGGCTCGAGATTGCCCACTTTGTGAAGATCTACCGTCAGTGAGGGTAGTCTTTGTGGGCGTACGCCATGGTGGCATAGGTTGGTTGTTTCTTTGTGCATCCTTCGTGGGTGTGTGTCTTTCGTGGACCATCCCTTAGCGGGATCTCGCAACCGGGATCCTTGTGATCTTAGATCCTCTATGGATCAAAGCCTCCATCAATCTGAATGTAAGATAACACCAACTATCTGAACCATAGGAAAAAATCTCCCCCTAGTTAACCCGTGTTTGCATATCTCGAACCCTACTTTGTTACTTACACTTGCATGTCTTTATTTTCCACTGCATATAGTCTTGTAGACTGGCATGTGTAGGGTGCTTGATCGATTACTGGAAAAGCATAAAATTGCCATGGAAACTTAAATTTGGGAGAAGAGTTCATCTTTTGGCTCAGTAGTTTATTCACCCACCACCTCTAGACATACTTTATAGATCCTAGACCTACGAACGCAAAAGCATTTGATGATTTGCCGAGTTGGTAAAAAGAATCGTCCCTTATCTTTCAGTTTGTTCACTTCAATGCAATGTGATAGTGGAACAATGATTGGAATTTTACAATGCAATGATGCTTTTATGCACTTAGGAGGTTTAGTGGTTAATAATGTATCTTTTCTCGACAGGTACGATGGGTGATTCACTGAGACCAATGATTTCGATAGCCGAGACTTGTCTCCCGATGACACATCTGTATTGCACTTTTAGGAATTGGATTAGGCGAGGAAAGAAATGAAATTGGATCAATTCCATGTCACCCACGTTCCATGCCACCCTCGCTTCAAGGAAGAAAGCACTTCGGTTTGCGAACTACAATGAAGAGAACATTGCTTTGGTGATGGCAATGACAAGATATCACTCTTGACACGGTCACTAGGAAAGATCGAACCAATCAAAGTATTGAAAGCGCACCAAGAAAAGTTTTGTCAACACATTAGGCATAGATCCAACCGTACGCTCAAATCTCTCACAAACGGATGGGGTACAATTCAAGAGATGTGCAACCACCGGGCAGGTTGTGGAGCAAGTGAGAAACTTGCCTCCTAGTGGTGTCACCATTGGTGGATATGTGAACACTCTTGTCGTATTTCTCAACATCCTCTTTGCATATAACTTTCAGCATTACATCATTGTCCATTTGTGAGTTATGATGGGATAACAGAAAGGTACAAGCAAATGCCCAAGACAAAGGTCAAAAGCATTTGGCCCCAACATTGTTGGAAAGAATTGGATGATAATGAGAAGTAGAAAATGAGTAATGAGGAGGCTCCTCCAGAAAATTGAGGTCATCGATCTCTTCCTCTCCAAAATTGGATGATGGCGGGAAGATGGTAGGGATGAAGGAGGCCTAGAAATACCACTTTGGCGTGTAGCATGGGGCTGCCAGGCGGAAGAAATCGAAGGAGGCGGTCAAGAGTAGGCCTGGGTATTCGGTATAAACCAAAAATTCGGTTTCTACCATTCGGTTTTTTGTTAAATTCGGTTAACAAAATTACTAACCAAAAATTAGAGCTCAAAATTGCTAACCGAAAATTCTGTTAACCGATAGTTCGGTACGGTTTTCGGTTTGTACCGTACGTACCGTGCTGCTAGCTATTGTGCTAGGAATGGAACAACGTGACCCTCTTATATAGCATAAAATCCTTGCCTCATCTCGTCAGCCAGCGAGGTGGGACTAAGCGAATGTCCTACTCGGCTGCACTCGCATGCGGACTACCAGGCCATTTTTCTATCGAGGCAAGGCAGATGGTAGGTCCACATAATGTACACAGCTAGTGGGCTACTTGCACAGAGTCTAGTGGGCTGCTTGGCTCCACGTGAGGTCCAATAGCAACACCCAGCCCCCGTGAAGTGGCTTGCGAGGCGTGGGCTGCTGTGAACAGGAAAATGGGAGACGACAAATCGTCCAGTACTCCAGTCCAGTCTGCGTGTACTGTATAGTTCGGTAGCATTTCGGCTAACTGAATTAAAAACCGAACTAACCGAACTTAGTTCGCTTATTGAAGGTAAAAACCGAAATTATGTGTGCCAATGACAAAAACCGAAAATTCGGTTTTTTTGGTTTCGGCTTCGGTTCGGTGTTTGGTTCATCGGTTTTTATGCCCACCCCTAGTCAAGAGACAAGAGAGGTGGAGGCTATGGAAGTCAAGGTCAATGAGTGGATCAAGTCAAGGAATGAATTGACAGGGTGAGAGGAAACAAGAAAAGTTGGAGATGGAGGTGAGGAGGTTAGAAGAGAAGAAGGCGAGGTGGAAGGTTAGGCACGAAAGTAAAAAAAGCACAAGGAAGAGATTGAGGTGTGTATGCTTCAGCTTAAGGATAATTGGTTGATGCAAGAGAAGGTGGTTGAGGAGAACTGGTCGATGATGTTTGATCCAAATACCATGGCTGCAAAATCAAGATCATTTTCGGAGATAACGCAAGCAGAGCTCGTGCATTTTAGGACGGCAACCAATACACAAGAGGAGTGGACGTGCACGCATGCGAGCCGGCGACATGTCATTTGTACATGTAGGTTGAATGTGTGCATGATGCTTCATTTGTTTCTGCATTTTTTTAAGAATATGTACATGGTTGCTTTGAATGAAATGTTGCCCCTACAAGTGTGACGTTGAAGGACGAAATAAGGGAAAAAGATTGGAAGCTGAGATATGACGACTTTGTGTTTACCTTTATTATTTTTGATAGATTATGAATATGACGGCTCTGCTAGAGTTGCTCTTAAAAGTTCATGTTTCTTACACTGTAGATCGCTCCGCTTCCTGTACTGAAATTGCACGTATTCTTTTAGTTCACATCCTGCTGCAAATAAAAGTTACTACTGCCGAAACAATACTTTCTCCGTCCCAAAATTCTTGTTTTAAATTTATCTAGATATGGATGTATCTAATACTAAAACGTGACTTGGTACATTCATATTTAGATAAACCTAAGACAAGAATTTTAAGACGGAGGGAGTATTATGCAAGGAAAGATGTAAAGATTCGTCTACAATTCCATATTTCGAATTTCTGTGGTGTGTGCAAGACTTAGACTTGTGGGGAGAAAACAAAGACTAGAGAGTGAACACTCTGTATGCAGTTTTTCAGGGAATGAAGTCGATATTTTTTTTCTTTTTGAAACGAATGATGTCGATATTTGGCATCTCAGCTACGCTATACTTTTTGAGAAAATTTGCCAAGTTGCCTTTTTACTTACATTGAGCAAATGAAACGAGACACTTTTGGATTTCAATTAAGCAAATACTGTTTCCAAATCCATCAATAATATTATCTTTCTCCAAAAAGAAAAGGCTCCTCTGCCTCCCACCGCCGCCGCCGGTCCCCTCGTCTCCGGTGGCCTTAGGGCCATGGGGGCGCGATGGATCTCAGCCTTTGCCGATGGAAGGGCTCCGTTTTCAGATGTTTCTTCGAGTTTGTTAGGTTTGTGTCCTGTTCAGGAAGACAAGACGGCGACGAAATAAGGTTCTTCCCGCCTAGCCCCTCCAGCGAATTTGTCTTTGATGGATTTGCTCGAATCTGGCCATAGTTCATCTACGTTTGTGTGTTTTTAAGTTGGATCCTTCTTATTCTTCATCAGCGGCGGTTGCTGTTCTAGTATGCTAGTCCTACGGGAGGGACGATGACAGCTACGCACATTCGGCTCGCTTCAGTGCTTCTAGTCGCCGCTAGGTGGTCTACGGATATAGATGTGATATTATTATTTCTTTGAAGATGAATAGATAAAAAAAAATCCCGCAAAAAATAAACTGTTTCCAAGGGGTCCTTTTCGTTTGTTAGAAAATCCCTTAGTCCACCATATATGTTTGGCAATCCTACTGCTAGCGTCCTTTATTTTCAGAAGGTGTTACAGTTTTAGAATGATCTCTGCAATAAAAGAGGCCCACTTGCAATTTATACAAAAACAATGACAACTCAAAATAGCAATTATTTGTCAAGATAAAAATGCATGGCTGGCAAAATTTCCAAAAATTATCAGCAAATTTTGACAGCCCACATAATATAGACCTATGTGATCTTTGGAGTTCTTCAAATGCCACAGTTTTGGCACCAAAAGAACTTTTCATAGTTCTTATAACTAACAATATGACTACTAAAAGAACAGCAAGCTTTAACAGGCATACATTACACGATAAACAATGGGTCAAAAAGAGCGTATGGATATTCATTTACAGATTTAATGCATCATCTCTGGACAGCGGACTACCATAAAAACAACATTGGAAAAAAAAGAACAAATCATTCAGCAGGGAACTAGCCCACGCAATTTATTAGCAATATGCAACAAGTGGTCAATGTTTGTGGGTGGGTAATTCTGGAGAAGCTTGAGGTTTGCAGTGAAGTCGCCAGCCAAGAGCCGTCTTCGAACAAGAATTAGCATTGCACAGCAGATCCTTAACAAGGTGGCCTGCAACAAAACAAGATGAGTTAATCTATTGCCTCGGAAATGCATCACACGGGACGAAAATATAAATGGCAGCTCTCTAACCTGGGGCCCCTCTGGATCACCTAATAACGCATCCCACAGGTGGATGCAGTCACGGAACTTAAACTCCTGTGTCAATAGCAGGGTGATCCATCTGAACGCATAGAACTGTGGGTTAACCTGGAATTGATGGAGGAATGTCACAATGGAGGCTAAAGTATATGTAACAATATATTAATTCTGACCAGTTAAAAATGAGTAAGTACATTAGATCCGTACCTTGGTTACGACCTCTAAATGCCGCCAGAGCTCTTCATCATGCCTTTTCAGGAGCTGGGATAGTTTACTGATTGTGGAGCGTATACCAACAACACTGTTGTCAAGCTGCTTGCAAAAGTTATCTCGAAATCCACTTAGCACCTCAACAAAACAGAAAAAAGCATCTGACTCTGCTGAAGCCTGTTCATACAAAAGAAAAATGGAAAGTACACGGTCATCAAGCTTCCATGATGCATAATGCGACGCATTACGCATGGTGCATGGGCTAAAGCTATTTGATATTAGCAGCCATAAATCAATAAGATATTCGCTTTGGAAAATTCAGGAGCGGGGTGGCCTTGTGAAATATAGCCTCGCAAAGGAAATGCGTAGTTGTACTATGTAGGCCATAAGAAAAACCTTGTTCCTTGCAATGGGTCTACAAAACAACAGTTGGCAAATCTATGTCGGATTTTAGTTGCTACAATAATCCTTATTAACTAAAACATGGAGTCTAAGCTTATCATGTTAACCAGACTGTAAAGGAGAGAATTCCAGAAGTTCATGGGTTAGGTTGAGCCTAATCTGTAAACTCCACAAGATACTCCTCTAGAAGCTTGCAGTAGGATTTATATACTCTAAAAATCTAATGATGCATTTTGACACATTCGAAATTATCGACCGCCAAACTGCATCAGAGATGATTCTTTCTTAGCTCTTATTTTGGTTGGAAGATAAAGATGTACTTTCACTGTTTTCAATACATGGCACTTTTGAGCGCATGTTTTAGCAAAAAAAATGCAAGGGTTAGGTCTAAATCCCCCTCATAACAAAGATGTGGGAGAAAAGTCTAAGAAAACAAACAACGAGAATGCATAATCAACTATGGGCAAGATGATAAAGATGAATGCAAAGGTGCAAAGCTCCAAACATTTGGGAAGGATATCTTGGTTGAAAATACCAGCTATGCAGGAAGCATATCATGACCAAAAGTGCCAAACATTGTGAAATGAAGTGAGTATATACAGATGCATCACATCATTTACTATACGATTCAAAGATTCAAACTCCAGTACTCGTTGCATCATCACGGGTTGCATATTACATCAATACTAAGAAAAATAAAATTTAAGACAATTAATAATTTGAAGCTATAAGGAAAATCACACAATCTTTAGCATGGTCAGTTTGTTTCATCACCACAAAAACTAAAAAAAAGTTTTTTTAAAGCAAATGGGGACATTAAGAGAACTTACAGAATTACTTTGGTCTGGATCATTCTTGAAGACATAGTAGAGAGGTGCCAAAACTTCATTCATTCCTTGTACATACCTTATACCCGGGTTTAATTTTGCAAAGATGGTAAGTATTCGCTTCAGTGACTCCTGGAAAAAATACATCATATTTTAGATTTAGACTAAATAGAAGTACCAGAAACAAGCAAGAACTGGCATCATGTTTAGACAATAAATGCCTACCTGATTAGACAAGGCATCAGAAGAACCGCCATTGAAAAACTGCATCTCAGGATGAGTACGCTTAACATCTCTATCAATCTGCTCTACAGTTTCAGATTCCTGAAAGTATTCGATAACATTTACATTTTAGTAGCTAAGACACTAACATATTTATCACAACATTAACTAACAAGCAGAATGCAAAGGGAGGTCTCTCACAAGCAAAGCAGTTGCAAGTTGCAAAACCAAATAAAATGAATTAATAGAAACAATGTACAGAGTATGGCAAACAGCCAGGAAGTACACTAATTTTAAGTGCAGTTAAACATTACCTGGAAGTGTTGGTTCCAAACACTAGTTTTCCCAAGGCTTAGAGGATGTTCGTCCTGGACGATTTCCGCCCTTGGGAGAAATCCAGTTCCTTCAGAATTATGTTCCTTCCTTTTTGAAATAGTCATTTCCATTCTTCGGGTAACTTCTGACTGACCAGAACCAAAATATATTGTTGTGCAGGTTGGTTAAAAATGGGAAAAGGAACCACCACAAAGTAGGTAAATTAAAGAATCTACATCACAGTAAAGCACATTATCAATTTAATGTATGGTGTGTGCGCACACGTGTGGTTGTGGGGTGGGGTTTTCTAATTATGGATCATGCTAGCTGAAGATTGACGTTTTCTAGTCAAATATTCCATATGGTCTACTTTGTCTGTCGTTTTAGATCACTCATCTCTTCACACCAGCATGAATCAGCATTTAGTTCAGGTATTTGAGGGAAATGCCATCTCGACAATAAAAATGTCTGCCATTTGCAAGCCAAAACAATCTTGCTAAAAATATCATCTATTTCGGACTGATTCTAGTACAAAGTTAGGAGGGGAAAATTGTGGCAGCCAGCATGAGGTGACTGTCTACCAGCCTGGCACCAAAACCAACAAAATCTTAAGATGTTAAGGACTAGGTTGGGCTTCTAGAATAAGCTGGGTAGGGGGGGCGCTTATTTCCACAGCAAGTCATAAGCCCCAAAAGAACTGGCCCTTAAGGAGTGTGTTTCATGCCCGTAACTGATTTGGATTTTTTTTTCAATATATAGCTACCAACACACACCGGTGCTCTCCTAGCCCTCCTAGGGAAGGAAAGCATTGTTCCTTCTATTTAAACACATAGTAAGTGGTGAACAACTAAAGAACTCGTGCATCTGCAATGGTAAAGAACTAAAGAACTCATGCATCTGCGATCGTAAAGAAGTTACAGCGCAATGTGCATTAAAAACTTACAGGGTTAACCAAAAGCTCGTCTTTGAAAGCACTGTACTGGGACCGCTTTTTTTCCAGTTCGTACGCCCACAGAGCATGATCCATTGGCAAGTACCCCAAGAGAAGCTGCTAACTATCAAAAAAGTCAAATAAATTTGTAACATATTAAAAAGGAAAAAAAAATATCGACACCGCCAACAGACTAAAATGCATTCACAATATCCATTTTACCTCAAACACTTGCCGTTTGTTCAACAGTTTCTTCTAATCTAAACCTATAACAGTAGCTATTCTCAAACCTCTACAATAAAATTAGAGCATGGCTCCAAATTATGATGTGCAATGAAATAAATTCATAAAAAACAGCAAAGAAATGCAAAACAGAAGGAAAAAACTCGAGGCTCGTTTATTTGGCTTCTGGGGAGATCTCAACAAGCTTGAGAATTGTTTTTCCCCTACTTGGGAACTTGGCATGAGAAGTCTATTCATGAAACAATATTACTACTCCCAGTCTAGAATATTTCAAAATCGTATTCTATTAGTGAATCAATTGTTCAAGGACTTATTCATGGAATATAAGTAAATTCCATGAGCGCTTCATGTACTATGCGAGTCCATCGTTAAGTAAGCATATATGTTTGTATTTCATTATAAATGATGCATAAGTTTGAAGACCAATCACATGGAGGCTAATTTTTTTTCATAAATCTAATGTGTGTCATGCCGTTCAAAAGATACTATCCTGATTTAGGTGAACCAACCATGGCAACCCCGTCCTAGACTCAATTGGGGCATCATGCCATATATGGAATCAACAATGATCATACGAGGTCATCAACAAGCATCAGGGCATAAAAATGTAACTCTTGAACTTTCTTGCCAATGTCATATCACCAGCATGTGAGTGAGAGAGCAAACACTCGGCCAGGCCCAAGCAAACTGCACGAACACATAGTGAAAAAGTTATACGAAGAAAATGGGAGAATTCCCAGACCTTCCAGACAACAGGCCGCACGGCGGGGTCGTCAGGCACGCCCTGGCACGCGAGCCTCCGCAGCTCCGCCAGATCCACCACCTTCCTTTCCAGCTACACGCACCGAAACACAAACAGACGAACGAACAAGTTACAAACCAAAGCTAAACAGCGAAGTCCCGTGACTCGACCGCGAGAGGCCAACACTCACCGCCGCTTTGAACTCGGCGACGAGGTGGGTCCGAGACGAGGTGGCCGCGCCCTCGTCACCGCCGCCGCTGTCGGAGTCGGAGTCAGAGCTTGCACCGTCGCGCCGCGCGGGTTGACGAGGGGGCGGCGGGGTCGGATCGTGCTGCGGCTTGGGAGGGGGAGGTGGGGGAGGGGAGGGGGCGCGGGGAGGGGAGCGGTGGCGCGGGCTAGGGGCAGGGGCGGACCAGATCGGGCTGTTGAGCCAGTCCGGGACTGCCTTCTGCCTGGGTGTGGATGTTGGGTTTGGGTTGGCGCCGTCGGCCATGGCGGCTGCTGAGGCCGGGGGAGATGGTGCCTGTGGCGGCGATGGGTTTAGGAGTTGGGAATGGGGAGGAGTCCCCCGGATCGGAGGGGACGGCTGGGTTGGACTTGGACCGGTCGGTGCCTCGGTGTTCTTCTCTTCTCCAGCTTTCTTTTCCTCTTTTTCCTTTTCCTTTTCTTTTGAGATGAGAAGAAAGCTGCTGCTTGGCTGACATTCAGTCACCTGATGTTTTTCCTAAAAAAAAGTCACATGATGTTTTAATGTTTTAGTGTCACACAAAGTTACACAATATTTGACTGAAATCTAGAGAAAATTTAGAGACATTAAAACATTACACTAAGGGCTAGTTCTTTTGGCCGACTTAAAAAATAAACTGCATCTCTTCTAAACTGTTAAATCTGTCGGGTTTTTGCGTTCGTGGATGTTAGATCTTCACGTGGGGTTTGTACGTTTAAAGCACCAAGTGCCGAATGAAACCTAGTTGCTGCTCCAGAAATAAATTCAGACGTCTCTTGTGATTTTGGGCAATTGAACTATGATGTAATGTGTCGGTGAATTTATCAGTCGATTTGCATCTGAAAGAAAAGGCAAAGCCTTATGAGGTGCAGCCCTTTGCATCTCGATGGACACACTCGAGGTGATCATCATGCTCATCCTGCTCCTCACCGACAGGCCAAGCATATGGTCAAGGCTTGCTCGCATGGTAACTGAACTTGCAGTCCAACAAAATCGAGGGATAGGGACGCGTCTTCGGGCGACGCCAGTGAAGCGCCGGCTGTGATTGGAGTCGACCCGCCGATGATTGACGACGCAAGTTGCACTTGCTGCAAGCCTGAAACCCATTTAATGGAAATCGATGTGCAACCAACCAAAAATCATAGGTTACTTAGGATTCTGATTCACTTCTTCCTTTACTTGATGTTTGTTTATATAATCTCCATCACATCGTCGCTCCTTCCACACCATTGTCAATACTCGTCTAATTGATGATCTTTTATTGGTTAATTTTTTCAGGCACTATCAGTCAAATTGTTTGTCGGTTCTCGGCCTGGTGGGCCTAACTATGACCCCCTAGGCTGGTTCTTTCATGGGCCCCTTTGGGTAGCCTATAGTTGATTAAATGGAGATACGAGAGACTTGGAGTACAATTCGACGATACCAAAGTTGGAGGGGGTCTCTGCCTCCACCGATGTAACCGACCTACTTGTGTAAACCCTAGGACCCCCGGTGTGTATATAAGCTGGGGTCAGGGTTGATGTAGATTAGATTCAATCCCTTGGTACTTGACATGTACTTTGTACATACTCAAACGCAAGCATGATGCAGGGTATTATCTCCTTTGGAGAGTCTGTACCTGGATAAACCTCGTCTTTTATTACCATCGTGTTAAGTCGCCTAGTTAGGATACCGTACCAAGGGATTTGTTGGATTAAGATCCAATAGTGGTGACCCATGCAGGTCCTGGTAAGTGAACGTCGGGCTCGATGACGGTTCGTATCAACGCTTAGACCGGCTCCATCATGATCTTCCCGCCGGGTCGTATGTTCGTCTTCGGCGACATCACCCTCATCGCCAACTCGATTGGAAACCTCGGCCAGGGCGAGGCTTTCACTCTAGGTCAGATCGTAAGATTCGCCAAGATGGATTATACCGTGGACTGCCAGGGAGAGCCAATATTCTTGGACGTCCAGCCAGATCCTAGAACAACAGACATCGGTTATACCAATCTCGATGTCAGATCAGATCTAGGAGTTACTGGAGAAGTCTATTTTTTGACCCACCCACCACTAATCTCGTCGTCAATGTTGAAGATTTCACTTACGTCCTTAAAGGAGCCACCGAGGAGTCAGAAGACACGGAAGAAGAAGTCTGCGAGTCTGCGGAAAGCCGACCGCCAGCCACAGTGCCCTTGCGCAAGTGGCAAGAGACTTTGACCTATGAGTGCTATATGGCGAACACGCTAATGCCAGTCCGGACAATGGTAACGGCAACGACAACAGCAATACCAATGGCAACCACAACGACAACGTCGGCGATGTCGAGGACGACCCTGATACGTCTCCAACGTATCTATAATTTATGAAGTATTTATGCCATGTTTACAAAAATTCTATATGGTTTTGGTATGATTTGAATGGAACTAACCCAGATTGACGATGTTTTCAGCAGAACTACCATGATGTTGTTTTTTGTGCAGAAATCAAAGTTCTCCAAATGCAGTGAAACTTTTTGATAATTTTTGGGAACAAAAGAGGCACTAGAAACTTCGTGGGAGGACCAGGAGGTGAAGGAGGTGGCCACTAGGCACCAGGGTGCGCCACCACTGGCGCACCCTGGTGCCTAGTGGGCCCCTCGAAGCCTATCTTAGCGTGAGACTGACACCAAAAAATCCTATATATTCAGAAACCCCCAAAAGTTAACCTAGACGAGAAGTTTTGCCGCCGCAAGCCTCTGTATCCACGAAAACTCAATCGGGGGCCCGTTCCGGCACCCTGCCGGAGGGGAAAATCATCATCGGAGGCCAACTTCATCATCGCGACGGCCACCATGATGAGGAGGGGGTAGTTCACCCTCGAGGCTAGGGGTATGTACAAGTAGCTATGTGTTTGATCTCTCTCTCTCTCCCTCGTGTTCTTGATTTTGCACGATCTTGATGTACTACGAGCTTTGTTAATATAGTTGGATCATACGGTGTTTCCCCTCTCTGTCTTGTTGTGATAATTGAGTTTTTACCTTTGAGGTTTCACTTTTATCGGATTGAATACTTTGTTGGATTTGAGAACACTTGATGTATGTCTTGCATATGAATACCCGCGGTGACAATGGGGTATTATATTGATCCACTTGATGTATGTTTTGGCACTCAACTCGCGAATTCCCGAGATGGCATTGGGGTAATCTATGCATAGGGGTTGATGCACGTTTTTTGTCCTACTTTATCCAATAGAAATCTTGGGGCACTCTTTGAAGTTCTTTGTGTTGGATTGAATATTATGAATCTGAAGTTGTTTGATGCATATCGTATACTCAACTCACGGATACTTGTGGTAACATTGGAGTATCTAGGTGACATTAGAGTTGGTTGATGTGTGTCATATGGTGTTATTTTAGTATGAACTCTAGGGGTGTTTGTGACACTTATAGGAATAGCTCAATAGATCGATTGGAAAAGATATCTTTAAGGTGGTTTCGTACCCTACAAACAATTTCATCTTATGTTCTCCGCTAGATAAGAACTTTGGAGTGATTCTTCGTCGCACGTTGAGAGATTGTTATATAATTCAACTATGTTAGTATTGTTGAGAGAATGCACTAGTGAAAGTATGAACCCTAGGCCTTATTTCTAAGCATTGCAATACCGTTTGTCCTCTGTTTTATCACCAGCTACCTTGTTATTTTTATATTTTCATATTACAAAAGCCTATATGTACTATCCATACTACACTTGTATCACCATCCACTACTGCAGGATGCTACTAACGCGACACTATGATCAGAGACCCTTTGATGAAACTATGTGCGATGCATTAATCGCAAACGGTGATGTAAAAAATCCGTCAAAAAAGGTGCAAAACGTTTGCGATGGCGGATACATCAAACACGGTTCAGATTTTTGTTGCATGTGCGATTCTAGGCATACGCTTGAGTTCAATGAACTATTTGCGATGAGGCAGAACAACAGAAACAGGTAGCCAGATAAAGGCGTGTGCGATATACGGCATACAGTTCACTCGGATGAACCGTTTGTGATTAGGCAACACAAAAGAAATGGTCAGCCATATCAAGGTGTGTGCGATATACAACATACAATTTACTTGGATGAACTGTTTGCTTTGAGCCAAGATAACAGAAACGGTTCAACTTAACAAGATGTGTGTGATACGTGACAAACAGGTCTGTAACCAGAAATGTGTGCGAAGACCGATAATGCAGACGATTGTTGCTAATAAATCGTGTGTGTTGTGGGCAAACGCTTGGTGGTATACAATTGTCAGCGATTGATGAAATCATCACCGATGGTTTCCCTAGTATGGTCTGTGTGCGATGTCATTGCACACAGAACAACAACATATCTATACTCTTATAAAAACAGAGTTAGTGATGATGGTGTGCCTGCCATCCTGCAATATAGGCCAATCCAATTTATATCCGACGGATAGGAAGGAAACTATGGCAATTTTGCAAAAAGATACCCACACCCCTCTCCACATTTGCAAATAAGGCCTTTCCTCGTTCATCCTTTTCTCTCACAAGGTAAACTACTCATACAAATGCATCTTGATGTTACGTGCAACGCACGCGCATCTTGCTAGTGTACTTATAACTTATAAGGACTTGATTCCATAAACAGATTGAACATCCAATTACATATGTGGCTAGTACACACATGACCTTTGCACACACCAAAGTATGTTCCAAAATGCCTAGAAAACTCAAATAATTTATAAAAAGGCAAAATGAACCCCGAATAATTTTATATTTTTAGGATGACGCTCCTATAGTTGCATGTTGCCTCTGTAAAATAAATCAAGGTGAGAAGAGACAATGTATGTCGTTTCGCACACATAGGTGACAAGTTCCCTCTCAGAATCATGAGCCTTTTTGAGAGAAGCTCCGGTTTGTAAGAAGTTTGTACCAAAACTTGTCCCAAATTGGACTATTTTTTTTACCACAACATGTTGGTGCTATGTCATAACACCATGCCAAGTTTCATGATTTTGAGGCGAGTTTTGGATTTATAGTAATTTTAAAACCAGGTTTCTCAATGTTTACTGGATAGGCTTTTTTCTCATGGGTCCCAAATGAAAAATCCAATTCTGTCACTACCATGCAACTTTTCTTATTAAGAATTCCAGTCCATTTGGTGTGCGCTGAAATAAGTTTGTGAGTGCTGGTGGGCGCTAAGAACTTGCGGTTCTGTAATGAACAAAGATCTCAAGGATCCCGCGAGAGTGATGTTCTATCCCTAGGTTGTGAATGCTTATAATATTTATGTCTTAATTAATGAAATGGCAAGCCATTGACCCAGTATGAAAGAAAATATGGGTCAAAGCCGAGTTGAAAAGGGCAACAATATCTAACTCTAGCTTACAAACAGTACAAAAGCACGAGGATTAATTGCTCATCAGGTTTAGATAAAATCCAGATTGAACAGGACAATGACATCTAACTCAACTAGAGTTTTCGGTAGTCACAATCAAATGGATCGGTTTGATCCATAAAATCAAGATCCCGGGCTAGAAATTCTACTGGTCCATGATGATAATCTATTGTAAATAGAAGCCGAGCAGGATCAGAAGCCCTTAGGTCCACCTGAAACTTCTTTTTATGTTGTATGCCTGCTAGGCGTACTGCTCGCATGCGTCCCGTCAACTCACACCTGCTCGCACGGCACACGGGGCGTGTGGAAGTGATACGTCTCCAACGTATCTATAATTTTTGATTGTTCCATCCTAATATATTATCTGTTTTGGATATTTTATATGCATTAATATGCTATTTTATATTATTTTTAGAACTAACCTATCTATAATACCTAAATAGTTTATCCCCACTAACTTATTTCTCTTGACATGCAAGCTATCCACATCACTATCCATGTCACCTTAACATGCATCTATTCCACCTCAGCACTAAAGCCACATCAGTAGTTTTTTTAAACTCACACGCATGCATTATAGATTCAACAAAACGAATCGCAGCTTTGTCCCTACCAATGGTTCTGTTTCCAACCGGCAGCCAAACAGCCGGACCCTTCACATGAGCTTTTTTGAAGCGTGCTATAGACCCCACGTACGAAGACTTGGCTAACCGGCTCTTCCTCTACGGTGCTACACGCAAATCGATCTTCCTAATTAACTCTCCCAAGTTTATATCTTCTTCTTCTACTTCCGATTCTCTTCTCCACCAAATTAATGTACGAGTAACGGATGGTGTTGATTCCCCTATAAGTAATGGATCACCTGTCACCTGCTGGTACATGCCTCGAGGAGGAGGCAGGAGCTCGAGGCTTCTTGAACCAGCCGGACATCGGTGGGAGACGCCCCCTCGAACGTGCAGCCACCGCCCGTGGCGATGCCCCTCCTGCATCCTGGCCATGTTCGGTAACTAACCGCTCTAACGTTCTCGCGTTCGCCATGGCCCAGTCCATCGATGGCATCACCACATGGTACGCACTCTCTCTGTCGCACCTCACCCGTCCTACCTCGGCGTCTCCCAACTGCTAGATCTGACCTCTTTAACCCGTGTTTTGTGCCCTTCTTCATCTGCATATTTGGCTCTTGAATCTGCCTAATCGGCTCTTCTTCTCCACAATCTCCTTTTCCTGGAGCTTTACAAGAAACGGATGGTGTCACCACTCACCACACAATGTCACAAATTTCGCGGAAACTACTGGTGGTAAATCAACCTCGGGCTCATCCTTTAAAGATCAGCCTGGAGTGCGAAGTGTGTATGGATCTTATTTTTTGAAAGCAGAGAATTAAATTTCGCCACAACTGAACACACTCTCTTTTTTTATTACTGTCGGAGTAATTGACCACGGATACCCCGAAAATGGCGAGACAATAAATCAAGACAACGGGGCTATAAAAGCCCCTCAGTCCGATTGCCCGGCCGCTCCTGTCGGCTCCCCGTCTGACTGCTCTGCCCGGCCGGCTGCCGGCTGCCGACTGCGCCAACCATCCGGCTGCCGATAGCACCGACCAGCCGGCTGCCGACTGCAGCTCGACGCGACACCGACAAGACATCGATAAGACACCGACGAGACGGCTGTACCCGAGCACTATTCACATGTCACCTCATGTCATCATGTATAGTGTCACTTGTCCCCTGGCACTATTTATGAAGTGACCCAGGGGAAAAGCATGACACCTCACCATACCACTAGCTAGCTAACTACCATGCCTACATGGCTTACATCCTAAGCTAGCTCCCACTATATATAGCTAGCCATCCATCCATCCACACATTCACGTGTGCACACATGCTCACGGCCACAAGGCCACTCACGCGAGCATAAAGCTCTAACATCATACACACTAGCTAGCTAGCTCTCTGCTACTACTCTCAGTCCAATACAGCTCAAGGAGCACTCTGTACCAAATATACCAGATATACTCAGACATGCATGAGTAGGGGTATTATCTCTCCAGAGAGCTCCGAACCTGGGTAAATTACCGTGTGCTACTCGCATACCCGCTCCCGGGCCTATCAGCAGCAGTCTTGCCCTCACACTAAGCCACCTTGTGGCATCTGTTGTCTTGCACCCCCCGTGATAATACCATGACAATTGGCGCCCACCGCGGGGAGGTACTATGCTACCGCGCTGCTGCTGGTTTCGCAGTCCGGGCGAGACCATCTTCGTCATCTCCGCCGCGACGTCGTCGTTGTCTCTCCGGTAGTGCTCGGGGGCCCGACCTCGACACGCCCCCGGAGCGGCCGCGAGGGGCGGCGCGTCCTCGCCATCGGCCTCGCCATCTTCATCGTCACCGCGATGTCGTCACCTTTCCGGCGCCGGTCGAGGGCTCGACATCAGCACGCCCTCGGCGCGTCTGTGCTGGGCAGTGCGTCTTCATCACCACCGTTGCAGCGCCGGCAGTCCATCCGCGTGCGTGCTCGCTTCGGTCGGCCGTGTCCATCCACATGTCGTTCGCGTCTGCTCCCCTCCGCGCTGCGCCTTGCTTCTGGCCGGAACACATGTTCGCTCCTTCATATATCATCCACACTAGCTGGCTAGATGCAAATCAACCATGGTCAAACCATTAGCCAACCATGGTCAGATACAACCATACACTAGCAAAATACTACCCAGACTACCCCATACACCAGTGCATAGTCCAGATGCAAGTCACATACTAGTTGGATAGTCTGAACATTGGTCAGATGATATCCAGACAATTGGTCAGATAATGGCCCATACGCTGCTCGGCTCGGCTCTTCTTCGTCCGCGCAGGCGTGCATCCTCGCTCGGCGCTCCCCCGCCTCACAATGCTCCACGCGCTGGTGCGGACCCTCCGCCTTCGCGCTCCTCCTGGCGCGGCTGCTGGCCGCAGGCTTGAGCTCCTCCTCGTCGCCTCCCCAGCTCCGTGCTGCTTCGTTCTTTGCCGCACCTCTAGCAGGCACGTCCACGCGGCTCCGCCTGCGGCCAGTTTGTCGCCCACCTCCCGCTCGCTCCTCTGCCCACGGCCGCGTGCCCGCGCTGGCCGAGTCGTCCACATCACCGCGCTCCTCTCCACATCCAATGGGTGGGCCGGCCTCCTCCAGCCGCTCCTCCTCGCCCGAGCTGCTGCCGCCATTGGGCCCAGCCTCCCGCGGCCGTTGAGCTCCGCCAGCACCGTCCCGCGCCGCTGCTGGTCCTCTACCGGGTTCGCGCGCATCGGCCACTGCTGGGTCCGGCTCCGCCCGTCTTTGCGACCGGGCGGCTTCGGTCAGACTCCTGCGCCGGCTGCTGTCGCATCTCGGCCCGGCCGCCTCCGGCTCCGCCTACGCCGCCTGCTCGGCCACGCCCGCACCGGCCTACTCCAGTCACGGATCCACCTGTCGGGTCTCCGGCTGTTCGCGGGCTTGGCCGACTCCCCCGCCTTCACGCTGCTCCGCCACGGTTCGGCCGCATCGCCCCGCCTGTTCTGCGCCGACTCTGGGCTTCTCCGAGCCCATCTGGGTTGCCAGCTGCCGGCCGCGCCGGCTCCGGCTCCTGCCGCCTGCCGTCTCCGCCGTGGCCTGGACGGTCGGCCTGGCTGGCTGTCGGCCCTTTCGCGTCTCGCGCGCGGCTCCGTCCGTGCCCGGCCGCCTCCCGACGCGCCTGCCGAATGCCCCGCACGCCCCATGGCCGGCTCGCCGCTTGTCGGCCGCCTGCTGGCCCCGCCTCCCCCGCTCCGGCTGCCCGCTTTGGCCAGCTGCTCCACGCGAAGGCTAAGAAAGAAAGAAAAAGAAAGGAGTCCGACTGAAAAGTCAAAGAGCCGACTGCTGGCAAAAAAAAGTGTGCATGAATCCGCTTGCCCAGATCCGGCTGGCCGGGTGCCTACAGCCGACGGGTAGAGAAAAGGAAAGAAATATGCATCCGACCGCTGGCTACCTGGCCGGCTGCAAAGTGCCTGACTGCTGTGTCGGAGTCCGGCTGCCCAATCGGCTGAAGAAGAAAAAAAAGAAGACAAAGTAGTCGACGGGAGATCCGGCCCGACTGTTCAGCAGCCGGCCTGAATCTTGGGGGCTACACCCAGCGGGTGCGCTGACGCGCCCCCGTGAAAAAGAAGACAAAATAGTTGCCGGAAGATCTGGCCCGACTGCTCAGCAGTCGGCCCGAATCTCGGGGGCTATACCCAGCGGGTGCGCTGTCGCGCCCCCATGAAAGAAGAGAAGACAAAGTAGTTGCCGGGAGATTCGGCCTGACTGCTCAGCAGTCGGCCCAAATCTCAGGGGCTACACCCAGCGGGTGCGCTGACGCGCCTCCGCGAGGAAGAAGACAAAGTAGTTGCCGGGAGATCCGGCTCGACTACTCAGAAGTCGTCCCGAATCTCGGGGGCTACACCCAGTGGGTGCGTTGGCGCGCCCCCACAGAAGATTGCAGATAAGAGAAGAGATTTGTCCGGCTGCCAGCAGCCGACAGAAGAGAAAAATAAGAAAAAAGGGCACTGCAAGATGCCTCGCCGCCTGGCCGGTCGAGCCTGACTGGCCGGGACCCCTTCGAGCACCCGGAGGCTCGAAGGCTACACCCAGCGGGTGCGCCGGCGCACTCAGCAAGCGTTGAGCTGTGCCGACTGTCTTCGGCAAACTCCGTCTCGGCTACACGAAAATCAATGTGAGCTCCTCACCCGCATATTTTTGCACCACAAGAGCATGGATAACCCCGAGCGATGCTCGGGGGCTACCTCCGCATTGTATTACAGTTGCATCACTATTCACCCCGGCGCCAGCCAGAGTTGGCCCGGGGGCTTGCCGCTTGGCTTGAGACGTTAGTTCCCGCAGACGGCTTAGTAGCGTGCGCGGTACCAAAGGCCCATTCTTAGTCACAAACCGCAGAGCGGCTGTTCGGCTGGCAAGAGTGAACGCTGGAGGCCACCCACGCGAAAAATGTCCGGGAAGAAAAATGGATAGGGCAACCCGGCCATTTACTTTACAAGTATCTACTCAGTTGAATCTGCTCCCAGACTCTGAGTACTGTACACTCCACTTCACGGCCCACTCTCAGCCACAGACCGTAGAGCGGCTGTCCAGTGAGCGAGAGTACAAGCCAAAAAGCGAGGGGAACACGAAAAAGATTGAAGGGGGCTCGGACGAAACTGAGTCGGCACCCTCCGCATAAAACTTGTAATACTAAAAACATTCATTTGATATATCTGCGTGGACTAACTTTGTCTTTTGCATGATCATTTCCGTGAACACCCGCCAAAAAACCTCCGCCCAACTTTGCCAAGTTGCCCGGAGGCTTGGGAGCTACTGTCAGAGTAATTGGCCACGGATACCCCGAAGACGGCGAGACGATAAATCAAGACATCGGGGCTAGCAAAGCCCGTCAGTCCGAGCTGCCGACAGCGCCGACCAGCCGGCTGCCGACTGCAGCCCGACCCGACACTGACAAGACACCGACGAGACGGTTGTACCCGAGCACTATTCACGTGTCACCTCATGTCATCATGTATAGTATCGTTTGTCCCCTCGCACTATTTATGAAGTGACCCAGGGGACAAGCATGACACCCCACCATGCCACTAGCTAGCTAGCTACCATGCCTACATGGCTTACATCCTAAACTAGCTCCCACTATATATAGCTAGCCATCCATCCATCCACACATTCACGTGTGCACACATGCTCACGGCCACAAGGCCACTCACGTGAGCATAAAGCTCTCACGCCATACACACTAGCTAGCTAGCTCTCTGCTACTACTCTCAGTCCAATACAGCTCAAGGAGTACTCTGTACCAAATATACCAGATATACTCAGACATGCAGGAGTAGGGGTATTATCTCTCCGGAGAGCCCCGAACCTGGGTAAACTACCGCGTGCTACTCGCATACCCGCTCCCGGGCCTATCAGCAGCAGTCTTGCCCTCACACTAAGCCACCTTGTGGCATCTTTTGTCTTGCACCCCCCCGTGAGAATACCACGTGTAACACCCCGGATGTAACTTTTCCAATTTGTACTCCAACTCTTGTCGTTTCCGGCGTTAAGTTATATTTATTTCCTAGGGTTCGGGTTTTGTCTCCGTGTGTTGTTATCGTTGTCATGCATCTCATATCATGGCATCATGTGCATTGCATTTGCATACGTGTCCGTCTCATGCATTCGAGCATTTTCCCCGTTGTCCGTTTTGCATTCCGGCGCTTCGTTCTCCTCCGGTGGTCATTTCTATCTTTCTTTCGTGTATGCGTTCCGGATGTTACTATCACTTTGGGTGACTATAAGTTCTTGTCCTCTCCAAATGTTCTTGGTGACTCGGATATTGATCTTTTTCTCGAAATGGATTGGCTTTCTAAGCACAAGGCTTAGCTTGATTGTGCAGCCAGGCAGATTCAATTGACTCATTCGTCTGAGGATGTAATTGTCTTTGCCGCTCGTGATGATTCTATCCGTCTATTTTCTCTCAATGAGAAGGGTGAATTGGATTCCATCTCTCAAATTCCAGTCGTTTGCGAATATCAAGACGTCTTTCCAGAAGAGCTCCTAGGAATGCCTCCGCACCGGCCAGTTGAATTCGTTATTGATCTTGAGCCTGGCACGGAACCTGTGTGCAAACGTCCTTACAAGCTCGGACCTGAAGAGTTGAAAGAGCTGAAGAAGCAACTCGATATGCAAGAGAAAATGGGTCTTATCCGGCCTAGTTCTTCTCCGTGGGGTTGTGGTGTTCTTTTTGTGAAGAAGAAGGATGGAACGGACCGACTTTGTGTTGATTACCGTCCAGTGAACAGGAAGACCATCAAGAACAAATACCCACTTCCCAACATCAATGAGCTGTTCGAACAACTCAAAGGTGCCCAAGTATTCTCCAAGCTTGATCTCCGTATGGGTTATCACCAGATTCGCATTCGTGAAGAAGATATTCCCAAGACAACATTCAGAACAAGCTTTGGTTCATATGAATACACTGTCATGTCTTTTGGCCTCGCCAACGCTCCTCCGACATTCTCTCGCATGATGAACTTCATCTTCAACGCCTACACCAATGACTTCATTTTGGTATATCTCGACGACATTCTGGTTTTCTCGAAGAACAAGGAAGATCATGCCAAGCACTTGCGTTTGGTTCTTGATAAGCTCAGAGAACATCAGTTCTACGCCAAGTTCTCCAAGTGTGAATGTTGGCTCGATGAGGTTCTTTATCTTGGTCATATCATCTCTGCCAAGGGCATTGCCGTGAATCCTGAGAAGGTGTCTGCAATTGTGAATTGGGAACCTCCTCAGAACGTGAAGCAACTCCGCAGTTTTCTCGGTCTCGCAAGCTATTGCCGAAGATTCGTTGAAAACTTTTCCAAGATCGCGAAGCCTCTCTCTAATCTTCTCCAGAAGCACGTCAAGTACGTTTGGTCTCCGGAGTGTGATATTGCTTTCAACACTTTGAAAGAGAAATTGATCACTGCTCCAGTTCTGACTCCACCTGATGAATCCAAGCCGTACGAGGTCTTTTGTGATGCCTCTCTCCAAGGTCTTGGCACAGTATTGATGCAAGAGAAGAAAGTTGTTGCTTATACATCTCGCCAGTTGAAGCCTAATGAGAAGAACTACCCCACTCATGATCTCGAGTTGGCGGCAGTTGTGCATGCTCTTTTGACTTGGAGACATCTTCTATTGGGAAGAAAAGTGGACATTTTCACTGATCACAAGAGTCTCAAGTACATCTTCACTCAGTCTAATCTCAACCTCAGGCAAACTCGATGGGTCGAAATGATTCAAGAGTATAATCCGAGTATCGAGTATACTCCAGGCAAGGCCAATGTGATTGCTGACGCATTGAGCAGAAAGGCTTACTACAACAGTCTGATTCTCAAGCCTTATCAACCCGAGCTTTGTGAAGCTTTCCGCAAACTTAATCTGCAAGTTGTTCCTCAAGGTTTCCTCGCCAACCTTCAAGTCTCTCCTACCTTAGAAGACCAGATTCGCCAAACCCAGCTTCTTGATGCTATGGTGAAAAAGGTGAAGATTGAGATTGCCAAGAGTCAGTCCAAGTACAAGTGCTACCGCCTTGATGACAAGGACACTCTCTTCTTCGAGGATCATATTGTTGTTCCCAAAGGTGACCTCCGTAAAGTGATCATGAACGAGGCTCACAATTCTCTCCTTTCCATCCACCCTGGGAGCACGAAGATGTATCAGGACCTTAAGCAAGCTTATTGGTGGACTCGAATGAAGCGCGAGATCGCTCAATTCGTGAATGAATGTGATGTCTGCAGAAGAGTGAAGGCAGAACATCAAAGGCCAGCAGGTCTCCTCCAACCTCTTGCCATTCCAGAATGGAAGTTTGACCACATTGAAATGGACTTCGTGACTGGATTTCCAAAGTCCAAGCGTGGCAATGATGCTATATTCGTTGTCATCGACAAACTCACCAAAGTGGCTCATTTTCTGCCTATCAAAGAGTCGATCACTACAGCTCAATTGGCGGAACTCTATACCTCTCGCATTGTTTCTCTGCACGGTATTCCTCAAGTGATCTCTTCAGACCATGGCAGCATCTTTACCTCGAAGTTTTGGGATTCTTTTCAGAAGGCCATGGGCACTAACATCCGCTTCAGCACTGCTTTCCATCCTCAAACAAGCGGTCAAGTCGAGCGTGTCAACTAGATTCTTGAAGATATGCTCAGGGCTTGTGTGATCTCCTTCGGCATGAAGTGGGAGGATTGTCTTCCTTATGCCGAATTCTCCTACAACAATAGTTTTCAAGCAAGTTCGGGCAAGGCCCCTTTTGAAATTCTGTATGGCAGGAAGTGCCGTACCCCTCTCAACTGGTCTGAAACCGGTGAACGTCAGCTTTTGGGTAATGACTTAATCACAGAGGCAGAAGAAATGTGCAAAGTCATTCGTGATAACCTCAAAGCAGCCCAATCCCGTCAGAAGAGCTACTATGATAGTAAGCACCGTGATTTGGCTTTCGAGATCGGAGATCATGTTTACCTCCGTGTCTCTCCTATGAAAGGTACTCGTCGCTTCGGTATCAAAGGGAGGCTTGCCCCTAGATACGTGGGACCTTTCAAGATTGTCAGCAAGAGAGGCGACCTCGCCTATCAACTCGAGCTTCCTTCAAACTTTGCAAATGTTCATGACGTGTTCCATGTCTCTCAGCTTCGAAAGTGCTTCAAGACTCCTGACCGCACCGTCAACTTTGAGGACATTGAGCTCCAAGAAGATCTCTCTTATCGTGAGCACCCAGTTGCTATTCTTGAAGAGACTGAACGCAAGACTCGCAACAAGTCAATCAAATTTCTCAAAGTCAAGTGGTCACACCATTCCGACCGTGAAGCTACCTGGGAACGCGAGGATCACCTCTGTTCTGAGTACCCGGCGTTCTTTCAGTCCTAGATCTCGGGACGAGATCCTTTCGTAGTGGTGGAGTGTTGTAACACCCCGGATGTAACTTTCCCAATTTGTACTCCAACTCTTGCCGTTTCCGGCGTTAAGTTATATTTATTTCCTCGGGTTCGGGTTTTGTCTCCGTGTGTTGTTATCGTTGTCATGCATCTCATATCATGTCATCATGTGCATTGCATTTGCATACGTGTCCGTCTCATGCATTCGAGCATTTTCCCCGTTGTCCGTTTTGCATTCCGGCGCTTCGTTCTCCTCCGGTGGTCATTTCTATCTTTCTTTCGTGTGTGGGGATTAAACATTTCCGGATTGGACCAAGACTTGCCAAGCGGCCTAGGTTTACTACCGGTAGACTGTCTGTCAAGTTTCGTCTCATTTGGACTTTGTTTGATACTCCAACGGTTAACCGAGGGACCGAAAAGGCCTCGTGTGTGTTGCAGCCCAACACCCCTCCAATTTGGCCAAAACCCACCAAACTCTGCTCCATGTCCTAGAGCGTTCGATCACGATCGCGTGGCCGAAAACCGCACCTCATTTGGACTCTCCTGGCTCCCCCTATGCCTATATATACACCCCCATTCCAATTCGCGGATCCTCTCCCCCCTAACCCTAAAAAATCCCAGATCCGCCGCTCCGGACGTGTCCGGGCGGAGCCGGACAACGTCCGCCGCCGGCCGGACCCCACCGTGCCCCGCCGCCGCACCAACGCTCGCCGGCCGGAGTTCGCCGCCAGCCGGACCCCGCCGTGCC